>NC_134406.1:244024810-244189772 GCF_038048845.1 Mixophyes fleayi
GCTTGTGTCTGGGGTTCTCCAGTAGATGGGTAAGCCGGTCCAGGCCTTTAGCCACCGCTGACCAACCCACCTCTCCTATCAGGGAAACCCCCGGGAGGGTTGGGGGAGGGAAATAAACCGACCCCTGGGGAAAAAGACTCATCTGCCATTCCTACTGTTATACCCTGAGAAGCCACAGATGTAGATGGGATCTCAACTGGTTTAGAGAACAGACCTACAAGGGTATTAACTCCCTGTGTTAAGGCAGCCGCCCACTCAGGAGGATCTACCGTTATGGTGGAGGTGTCTATAGGCTATTTCACAGGAGCCACAGTGCAGGCCGCACAGAGCCCCCCCTGATCCAGCCGTTCATTTGTTAATTTAACATTACATTTTGAACAGACATTATGTTTGGTACGTGTTGTTTTGCTTTTATCTGCCATCACAAGATAAGAAAAACTGAATCACGTTTCAATTCAAACATTTCTCCAAAATATCAGAAAATACAGATTAGGTTATTTAAAATATCATAGTATTTCTGATTTAAATAAGACAGGCTTGGAGAACTTTATAGTTTTCTCATAACAGTTCTCTCAACACATCATTGTCTTATAATATACATGTCTACACATACACACAGAAGAAAATAAAAGTGATACTCAGCGGGGAAGATATGTGTCAACAGTGCACTTCTCTTCAAATGACTGCTGCAACTGTCCTCCTTTTGAAGCTTGGCGCCAAAAAAGGGATCTTCCACGTGCTCACTCAGCGGGGGGGGGAAGCGGTGTTCCTCCAACACATTCCCCTTCCACTGGCTCTCCTTCTGTGTTATTTACTTTAACAGCGTTTTGCCCTTTCTGTTATATTAGGGGAAAACCTGTTAGAATGTGTTCCCCGCTAGCGCTATCAATAGCGCGCCGTCCTCAAGAATTCACTGCCATCCCATGGGAGAAGGAGCTTGGTATACTCCAGCTGGCTTCCGGGGAACCTCAACAGTAGAGGCGCTTCCTGCCTAATGGCAGCGCCCGTCCTGCATCAGCGGGGAGCCTCTTGCCGACTGCTTCCCGCTATGAGAAGCGCTTCACCCTCTCTGTCAGCGGGGCGCCCGCCCCCCCCCCCCCCCCCCGACAGGCGCTTCTCCCACGAGTCAGCTCCGTTGTGCATGGAGCCTCTCGCTGCTATCAAAAGAAAAAAACTGCAAAAGAAAAGGATAAACCCTACTACCAGTGAACCCTGTTCACTGTCTCTCTTGGAGCTCTTCAGGTGCGACCTTCTTCCAAGGGCACCCAATTCAAACTGAGGTATGTGGGGAATTGGCGGGGGTGATATGCTGTCAGCTGAAAAAAGTTAACTCTTTGGGTGCCAGACTCCTCCCCCCGACTCAACCCCATGGTTAAGGAGTGTCCCCCAGATGGATGTAAGAGAAATACATTTATTTATTTTTTTAAATCTTTATAAACACTTTTAACAATTAACAAATTAAATTAACAAATTAAAAACATCTTAGTATACCAAATTTCAGCCCTGAGTTTTTTTTCCACACACACTAAGAATTTAGTAGGTCAGTGTATAACTCCACCCAGCAGGTGGCGCTGCAGCTTTTTTTTTTTTCCACACACACAGACTAACACGCCACTAGGCTTTTATATTATAGATATATTATAAAAAATATACATTTAGAATATCATAGACCAATCTGCTGGGGTCACACAATCATTACAGGAAGCCAGGCTAGACAGGAAACTGGGACATCCAAACATTCTTATGGCAACACCCAGCTTGCAATATGAAACACAGATTGGCCGTCACATGAGAGGATGCTTCAACTACTAAAATGTAGTCATGTTTATTTTGTTAAAATTATTGTAATAAAAAGCAACAGTAATGGAAGTATTGCAACTGCATTTACACTACTGGTGCATGATAAACAGCCCATAAACCCCTAATGTATTCAATTTGACTTTGTGAAAGGACACCTTAAGGATGCACCTAAATAAATGATTAATATAAAATAACGGTCTTCATCAGTGCCAGATATTTAGTCCCAGATCCCCTGCTGTTCTAATGCCTCTAGTGAATCTCCAAAGTCGTTTTCAGGATGATTTAATGAACATCAACAACAGCAAAAAAGAAAGGGCTTTAAACACATTTAAGTATTAACAACTCTATCTTAGCTTCAGAATCTCCCAAAACCTATATAAACTTAGATTACGGAGGACTTGAAGCCATGGTTGCTGCAAATAGAGCTATTGGGCCATCATGAATAATTAAGCCTGTAGGGAACACCATGAAACTACTTTGGAATGCAAAGGGTTGGCTCCAAAAGTTAGGTGGTTTACGAACACAGACAGAGGCCAAGCCTAATTAATTGCTATGGGCTTTTATTACCATAATGCTAAATGAAGATAAAATTAATCATGGATACAAGAAAATCACATTTGCTTCCCTCCCCCCACTACACTTTTTAGCATTAATAGCCATTGAAAGCTGGGAACAGAAGCAGCAGCAAATACACTACATACGATCAAATATTTCTGAGCAGGGGCAGAACAGTGCATCGCCAGGTCCCATCCCAAAATTTGGGTTAGCTCCAGCCTCCCGGGGAAGATGCTCGAAAGAGGCCTCTGCTCTTTTTTGGGAGGTGAAACTTCATAATTTAGCTCATTAGAAGGAAATAAAAGTTATTGATGGTTTTATTCTGAAGCCTCTCTGAAGGGAAATGATACCATCTATAAGTAGTGATGACACAATATTGTGCAGGGCAGTTCTAAACTCCAATATTAATAGCTCCCAGAAAATGTACTACAGAGATTGGATGAGCTGAAGGTCATTTGGGGACTACACGGCGGTGGTCCGGCGGCCGATGCGCCGCGCTACAGGCTGGGGCGCCGCCGGCCGATGCGCCGCGCTACAGGCTGGGGCGCCGCCGATGCACCATACTGATCCTTTCAGCACCATAAAGTCTAGCTTTCAGTAACTTGAAATTGGCAATCATGAAGAGATGTTTAATTTCAATGTGTATCTCCCCCATAAATGTTGTGTAGCTTGTTAATTATTCAATACAAGATTGTTCTAAAAATTAGCTGCCAACAATGTGCCAAACACTGATGTACTGTCGTACATACTATGTAATGCTCATTCCCAGGCAGCTTTCTTCTTATACTCAAAATATATTGTACCAGATATAAAATGATATAAGGCATCCAAAATACACACAGACCCCTCCAGAACAAGTGCTGATAGATATGGAGCTTCAGGAATATTCTGTAATACTTATGAAGAATATAAATAGTTGGTCTTCCCCCATCAATGCACCAATGCATTTCGGCTCATTAAAGAGTCTTTCAAGACCAACTATTTATATTCTTCATAAGTACTACAGAATATTCCTGAAGCTCCATATCTATCAGCACTTATTCCGCATGGGGCTGTGTGTATTTTGGATGCCTTATACCATTTTATATCTGGTACGAATGTATGTATGTATGGAGTTTCTAAAGAAGTGATATATGTTTTTTACATTTATGCTAGTTTTCACATGTGTGTGGAATAAATATCCATTATTTTTTAACTATACTACAGTATCACACTGTGTGTTTGTTTTTCCTCTTTTATGTTTTGGGTTATTTACCCTTCTCACTTTCATGGTGAGAATCCACACAGAAAAAGATCAGTGTTAGTGATTTACATATCTACAGAGCCAAGAAGTTGGTGCTATTCTTGGAAGAATCTTTTTTCTTTGTGACTGGGACTGGTGAGTAAAAGCCATATCCATAATACTGTGGACTATTTGTCCTAATCTCTCCTCCTGTCTTGGATTGGATATAGAGAAAGATACTTTATAGACATTGTCCATGGGACTTTGATATACCCTGTTACTTATGTGCACGGATATCAGTAGACGCCTATTATTCTTTATTCTATTTTGAGAATTTGTTATTTGATGTAGGTGGTGACCCTACTCTAAAAGGAAGTTCTGCATAGCTGATTGTGCGCCTGTAGGAGTCTAAAAACCCGTTTTGTATTAGTTTCTTTCTTATGTCATAGAGCCACTGGCTCACAAGTACTTTCAAGGCAGAAGAACAGTGTTAAGTAAACTGCACGTGAGTGGACAAGGCACGTGGCCAGACTTGGAAGCAATCAGGTCATTCCCAGTGTTATCCCAGCACCTATTTCCCGGGTACTCCACCTGGCTGTTTTTACCTAGCATCCGGCTCTTGGAACCCAACTGAATAATATTATAATAGAATAAACCGTTGTTTATATTTTAACAAGTACTACAGCCAGCAGTGTGTGCTACACCACCAGTCTCACTAGCCCTAGCAAATGTGGGCAATAACTGCCAACATTTTTAATATTGCAAAGTATTACAACTGCCCCCACCCGGCTGCTTTTTAATGCCAATTTTTGTCATGTGCTCATTAAAATCAGAGGTGGGAGGAGGTGTTATTAAAAAAAAAAAAAAAAAAGTATTAAGTGTTGGCGAGATTTAAAATAGAGGTACACTGTATGGAGGGGTGACACAAAGGGCTGGTACAAGGTGGTGGAGGGTTAAAAACAGATCAAGGGGAGGATGAAACAACTTTGTGCAGAAGTGGAAAAAGTCTGGGTGCCTATGACCATCTGTCAGCCCATCTCCCTTCTCAAGCGCCTTATTTCTCAGTGTTAGACACCAGATGCAGAGATGCTTCAGCGCTTTTTTTTGTCCTCCCCCATTCCCCTAGTACAGATGGTTGAGTCTGATCCGCAAAGGAGCAGACCTACAGCCAGAATTCAGTGAGCCAGAATGGAGCGCAGCGATTCCCCACAACTCTGCTTGAGGTGCCAGCAGCTACTGCTTGCAAGTGCGGATTCATTACAACACTGCCCACTGATGATCTACTCAACAGGATTAGAACTTTGTACGCACAATAGCAGTCGCTTCTTGTAGAAGCCGGGAGAATGAGCAACATTACATTGCTGGGCACTACACATAAAATACAGTCCATTTGTTTATTAGCAGATGTCTATTTCTTTTCTTACATCTGTTACAAAGGCCACAAGCAAAACACCACTCAAACTAATGTCATATGCTCTTAAATCAGCACCTCTGTGCTTAGTTCTACATCAGGCTCCACAAATATTTTAGAGTCTAGAAGGTATATTTACTAAACTGCGGGTTTGAAAAGGTGGAGATGTTGCCTATAGCAACCAGATTCCAGCTTTCATTTATTTAGTGCATCCGACAAAACAGCTGGAATCAGATAGGTTGCTATAGGCAACATCTCCACCTTTTCAAACCCGCAGTTCAGTAAATATACCCCAAGGAGTGGGCCTAAATATTTAGAAGCAGTCAAGTTTAAAATATTTTTTTATATCTGCCAATAAAGAGCGAACCATACACATAGCGCCCACCTCTGTTGTACCCCCTTCAAGCCCCGTCATAAGCCTTCTCTATTCCAACTCCTTTCACTTTTTCATCTCACCCCTTCACATCCATTCTCTATGCTCCCCCTCTCTCCCTCCTCAGCATTACCACTGGCCATTCAGTCCTATTTCTCTATTAGTCATCCTTTTCTAGGTATAATACATGTCCCCTAGCGCAATCCTGTCCCCCTTATCACTTCCCCTGTATGATTATAATAAACCACCCATCCACAAAATCATTCATTAACCTCATCCTCAAAAATGCTATAAGCATACACGTCAATCACATACACTGTTGATCTGCATTTTAACTTGTGTTTTAGAGGTAACTGTAAATCTTTCAAATAAACTGAACATAAAATGAAATACAGCCAAGTTATAGGCATACAGTAGATAGATGTTCCCTAAAATAGAATTTGGCATCAAAATCAGTGTTCTCAGCCTTCACGTTAAATTCCAGACCACTGCACAGAGATTTACATAGGAACCAATTATTCAAATGGAGAAAATCACTCTACGACCAGAATGCAAGAATTCCAATTAGCAGCCTCCATCCAGGGGTTAAGAAAAAGAATCACCGAAACGATATCTCACAGTAACTCCCCCACATTTATTAGAACAGTTCATTGTGTCACTATGACTTTCTATCCGTAATTATCTTCAGACTCGCAATGACTCAACGCTATAGTCACTTAGAAAACATTTCCAATACCTATACATAAATAATCTTAAAACTACATAACACAAATATTCCGATACTGCAGTAGAGTGTGCCTTACTGTTCCTTGAAAGTCAGAATAACGCTTTATACACTAAGCCTGAGTACACACTTCAGTGTTTACAGCTGATTATCGGGGCCAATCAGACGATAAATGACCGATTGGTCCTATATCACATTAGTGTGTAACCTGCAGCAATGACGATTATCAATCCAAAGCGCATCGTTGAGATTTTTAAACTGGACTAAAAATCTCGTTCAACGATGGAAGGATGTCATTCCAATCATGCAGTGTGTATGTACTCACAACGGCAGGGTCCATAGATCTCTATGGGGTGTGTAGAGTTAGGATCTTTTCAGCTGATGGTTATGACAGATGAAGAGCACAGATCGGATGTTAAATAGTGTAAAACTTCAACAGCATGTACAAATGAATCGGCATGCTGATCGGGACTTTTTTTTTAGCCGCTGATAAAATTTTCTATAAAAACATTGCATTGTTAGAATTTTCCTGTAGTGTGTACGCAGCCTTAGAATGTGCTCATTACACGCTGCCATAATTATATGGAACACATCACAAAATAAAAAGAACAAATATCGACAAACATTTCAGTTATAAAAGTTTTTTTTGCTGTCAGCATAGCACAGTACTTTCTATCCACAGCAAGATAAAGCATGGCAGCACCCCATTGGGAATATTTGAGCTATGATAAATTGAATATTACTTATTGCTTTCAAATGTGTAAATAGAACAAACCCTTAAAACACAGTTTTTAAGGTTTACTTAAACTTCAGTTTATAAAATAAGAGCAACACCTGCTGTGATCTAATATACACAACTGCAGAGAATATGGAGATAATACACATCTTCATAAAAACATTGATAGATATGCGCATAACCTTTATCTGAAGTGACAGTACTGTCACTTAATATATAATGAAGAGAAATCTGACATTTTTAAAAGCACAAAAATTAATAAAACAAAGCCCAGCCAAAATAGTTTGTCCACTATGTAGATTAACCAACCCACACATAATCACAACAGTTGTTGACTGTGACAACTATAAATCAAGGCTTAATCATATCACATGTACTTTTACCTTCCAAAAATGCTATATAATGTTTTACTTGTTGAAACCTAGGTGCAGTGTAAATGGAAATATTCAATTTAAAAAACTCAAACACAGATCCGGACTTGTGAACATCGTATACTGCCTTAGAAAGTGATCACATATGGTTTAGTGCGGGTTTATAGTAAAGATAAGAAAAAACAGATGCATAACATATTTAGGAAAATAAAGGCCAGTACTGTTTTTGTTAGGGGAAAAAAATCCTTTATTAATGGGTTAAAATGACAAAAAAATGGGCTTGGAATGTGTTGCCCTGTTCCTGTTAAAGACCCTGGGGCCTTTTGAGGTTAATGCAGCATAAAAATAACCACCGCCATTCAGAATGATAAAACAAAACGTTGCTTGCTCAGCCGAAACTGCACAGAAACAACATAAAATAACATCTCAGCACAACCCAGAAAAGCTTTTTTTTTTTTTTTTTTTTATTTTTATTTTTTATCCAACATATTCCACATTTAAAAAAGTATTATGACCCAGCTGAATATTGTTACTAATAAGTAATAAAGCTGATAAAACACATGGGCTGAATTAAAAGCCTAAATAGAGCTTTGCTAGTTTGTTTTCTAGATCAGCTGAACATGGATGAAGCACTAGACAGCCACAAAACATAACAGGTTATTTATCAAATAAAATAAAAAAACACCTGCACAACCAATACCAACAAGTAAAAAAATAAAATAAAAGCGGAGAACAATGTAATAATATTAAAGTATTTCAATTGTATTATTACAGTCATTAGAGAATTTAAGGCTTAGCCAACCTGCATCTCTCCGGCTGCTGTGGAACTACAAGACCCAGACATACTTCAACAACCTTTGGCTCTGTAGCTGCCAGATGAATTTAGGCATTCTATGCTGGGACGTATAGTAACATATAGCAGGAACGCATCACGTTGCCCACCTCTGTATAAGTATATAAATTAAAAGTCCCAATTTGCCAAATATAAAATTAAAAATACCTGTGAAGTCCAGATAGGCCCATATACAAGTGCAGACCCAGTGTATGTATATTGGGTGTGGTCTGTCAATAGCAGAGCATAGAGAACACAAAGATATACTGTACCACTTGTTGAGTAGGTAGAAGGGAAAACATGATGCAGATGACATTTATCCAGGAATCCAATCTAGAAATACAGAGAACCTACCACTGAGCCGCCCCTGCTGACTCCTCTGGTCTCCCCCCTATGAGTGAGCCTCCCCCAGACAGTACAGAGGGAGGGATGGTCAGAGTACTGCCCCACACACACAGGCTGCTACTCATCTCTATAACCTACCACTGAGCCGCCCCCTGCTGACTCCTCTGGTCTCCCCCCCCCCTATGAGTGAGCCTCCCCCAGACTGTACAGAGGGAGGGGTGGTCAGAGTGCTGCCCCATACACACAGGCAGGCGTGTTACTCATCTCTATAACTTACCCCATGTATTGCACCCACATGAACGGAAAAGTAACTTTTTGGCTGCCATCCTAAATTGTATTTTTTTTTTTATTTATTTTTTTTACTAACGAGATAGATAAGGATTTTAATTTTAAAAAAAAATGATTAGAAAAATTACACTCAAAAGACAGCAACATCCCCAGGTCCCAGGCATTAATGGAACTACAAATCCCATCATGCCCTAGTACTACAACAGCTACAGAGCCATGAATTGGCCAAGACTGAGGCTATAACCTTGAGCTACTGGCCGCCTGAACAGAGATCCCGTCAGGGTCAGTGTATGGTGGGAGACACCGGGACCACCCCCCCATTAGTGACCCAGCAGCGGCCGGAGGAGCTCACCTGTCACCGGACCGGTCACCGGTCCTCTCCGCGGACACTGCGCGCTCCTCGCCGGCGCGCTGCGGATCGGTTCCATCTGTAACCGTCCTCCTCCGAGCAGCGGCGCACACGTGCTACCTGTCCTCAGGTACAAGGGTCATATGTGAACTCAGTATAGGGGCAGTTACAGCGCTAACCGTCCTCCTCCGAGCAGCGGCGCACACGTGCTACCTGTCCTCAGCTACAAGGGTCACATGTGACCTGCAGTATAGGGGCTGTTACAGCGCTAACTTCCCCGCCTGCCGTGTCTGTCTGTGGAAAGCCGTGAGCGGCTCCACCCTCTGGGGGCGGGGCTTATCACAACACAATTTGATAGCACCATCAGCCCGGCCCGCTCCAGGTGCTAGCACTAGCAGGGCCACTAAGGAGGAGCTGGTGTCGGCATCTTCTTGGGGCCCAGCCCAGATAGGGTGTGACCGCCCCATAGGAAGCTGTTAGTCCGCGCAGACACCCCCCCACATGATCGCCCCGCAAAAGGGCACCAGGGCCCCTGTACTGAGACAGTCCTCACCCCTGGGTGCCATCATTTACTGTGATATTACTCCTACCTTCCGCTGCAGACATTGTTATACCAGCACCCAGCGCCACAGCTGCCAACTGTCCCTCAGTTCCAACAACATACTGGGTTTTGATGATTTGGGCCTGGGAATGCCCCTATTTTCAATATTGATTAACTGCAGAGTAAAATTCATCTAATTGTAGAAGGTGAATGCAAATCAAACTTATTTTATAGGCTTTATATATTTTTTTTTTATTAAGTATATAAACCCCCCGAAATTATATAAACAAGTTTAATAGGCATCACTGGCATGTGGTTTGTGTCAGTGGTCATACTGGGAAATTAGAAGGGCTGATATGGAAAATCAAGTACTGATTGAGGGCAACCTAGACCACCAGAATCTTTAGGGATTGTGATGAAGTGCTTATAATGTAAAATTAATTGCACACTAAGTTTAATTTCTATGGGGCATATTCAATTAGGTCCCAGGATCGGTCCTAAACGTGGCATGAAGGTAATCCGTGGCACCGTAATAACTGATTTTCCTTTGCACCTCATAGGGTTGCAAAGGAAAATCTGCGTTATTACAGTACCGTATTACCTTCAGTAATGCGCACTCTGCGAGTTACCGCGATCACAGAACCTAATTGAATATGCCCATCTGGGGGAATTCAATTGGCCGCGTTACTGCAGAAAGTAACGCGGCCTGTACACTGTTACCGTTATTACAGTAATAGTATGCATTATTATAGTTAATACGGTAATCTTTAACGCTGGTTTTTGCTCACAGCTCAGGGAGCCGCGACCAGAAATCAGGATTCATCATCATCAACATTTAAATAGCACCAGCAAATTCCTTAGCGCTTTACAATTGGGAACAAACATTTATAACACAATACCGGGTAATACATACAGACAGAAGTAAGAGGGCCCTGCTCGCAAGCTTACAATCCATGTGACAATGGGAGTTTGCAACACAGGGGCATGTGCTACATCATATAGCACACTGGACCAGCTAGAATGCAAAGTTAAAAGTATTGAGTGGGCTGTGTGATCAGTCACACAGTAATGTTGGTCAGAGGGTTTTAGAATTGTGTTCGCTGTGTAGAGGGTGGTAATAGGGTTACCTAGGAAGATTAAGATGCTGGTTGGGAAATATAAGCTTTTATGAAGAGGTGGGTTTTCAGAGAACGCTTGAAGGTTTGAAGACTAGAGGAAAGTCTTACTGTTTGAGGTAGGAAATACCACAAAGTGGGTGCAGCCTGAAAAAGTCCTGTAACCGGGAATGGGAGGGAAAGAGAGACGCAGATCTTGTGCAGAATGGGGGTGTTGAGTCGGGAGATATTTTTAGACAAGTGAGATGTATGTTGACGGCCTTGTATGTTCGGAGAAGAATTTTATATTGGATTCGTTGAAATACAGGCAACCAATGTAGAGACTGACAGAGTGGCTCAGCTGAGGAAGAACGATATGCAAGGAAAAGCAATCTAGCTGCTGTGTGCATAATAGATCGTAGGGGTTCAAGTCTGATTTTGGGAAGACCAGTAAGGAGGGAATTGCAATAGTCGATGCGGGAGATGAGTGCATGAATTAAGGTTTTTCCTGTGTCTTGTGTGAGATATGTGCGTATTCTGTAAATGTTCTTTAGATGTATGTAACACGATTTAGATATAGAGTTGATGTGGGGAATAAACAATAGTTGCAAGTCAAGGATTGAACCTAGGCAGCGAGCTTGTGGGGTGGGATTTATGGTCATGTTATCAACAGAAATAGAAATGTCAGACAGGATTAAAGTTACCGTATTAACGGTAATAGATTTAGCGCCGCATTACTCGCGGCAGAATTGAATCCCCCACCCCCGAGTCTAATTGTGCTTTTACCATCCCTCCCACCTGCTTGCTCTAAGTCAAAGATCCTGGCAGCTCCCCTGCACTAGATAACTTTGAGAACTTATACAGTTGCATGATGCCATTTCTGCCAGGCATGTTTGATTTTCCCCACCATCCTTCAGCAATTCAGGAGTCCTTTTTCCGGCCTTCATTCCGCTCTCAAAACCCACTTTTTCACTTGTGACTGAGACAGTTATATTTGTTTTCTCCATTTACTGTTTTGTGTTTTTCTCTCTTTACATTTTTACCTGAACATTGATGACCACACAGGGACAATGGGTGTATCCAGCTCCACCCACTGGGCACGTCTAGTGCATCCAGTAGTACTTTGATCAGCACGGAAGCAGATTTTGTCTGTGTATGGGTGGCAAAGTAATCACTTCCACATTTCCAAAGTGAAAGAACTTTAATACAAACATGTATTAATATTAAATAAAAGTTAAAATAAATAATGCAAGCTTTATCAACAAAATTATATATAACTATTCAATAAGATTCACTTTATAATAAATAAATTCAATTATGGCTTTGAGGTGGTAACCATAGAATTACTTAATAAAACTCTAAAACATAGCGTTGTGCGCGATAGATATCTGCGATATATCAAAAATTGCATATCCCCAAAAAATAACTAAGCTTCCTTATGTAAACTATATCAACATTTCTGATAGCAGCACATAAGCTTTTTTGATTGTTCCTAAGCTCTGGATCAGTCTATTAATTCTTGCATTACAATATAGCCCCATGTCCACTTCTTGACACTCTTGCACTAAATATAACTCAAATCTTCAGCACTTCATACCTTGCCATTTGTGGCAGTATATCTTGGTTCGTTAGCACTTTTGGGAAAAGAAACCTGAACTTTAATGTTTTCCTTTCATTGTTCATGTTGCTCCCATGCTGTTCCTTGTATGTGCTCCATATACTGTGCCGCTCTGTATTAATATATACATAGTCCATTTCTAATATCCTACACGACATGAAGCAATATTCCTGCTTAGTGATCACATAATCTCTGGAAATTGTATTTAAATGTTGGCAATTATGCACACGTGTTCTTTATCTAAAAACACCCATCTGTGGGGAAAATCCTGGAGTCCCAACTTATCATTTGTGTCACAAATGTGATTCAATTTTTATGTGTTTTAGCTGCAGCCCACCAAGGTCAAAATGTGTCTTTTACTGACAATTTAATGAAAGTGTATTGACAACTAGCAGTTTTTACCGACATGTTATCATGCTTCATCATTAAATAGTCCAGAAGTTGAAATAGAAGCAGCATCTGCAACAAAAGGCTGTCAGGCGTGATAAAGGGTTCACAACATTATACTATCTAAAAATCATTGGTGCGATACTTCTGCAAAGAGAGCCAAAGTGTTATTGTCCAGTTTCTTTTTACTGATGAGCAAAAACTACACAATTTTACTTTCACAATGCTGCAGATGGGTTTTACTGATGAGGAGCACAGATCTGAAGGTAAATCATGTAGGTGGGCACATGTGAATCGCATTGCTCAATCGTTGGTAAAATAGTTACAAATATCTAATCAGGGGAAATTTTCTGCAGCGTACCCAGCTTTACAGACACCATTTATTTTGGTCATGACCCACAGGTTAGGAATTCTATAGTAAGAAAATTCAAATTCCAAGGCAGTTAAGACCCACTAACCCTTACATCTCTAGGCTTCATTTTGTGTTTTTTTAATTACACAATAAATAGATGTTTTGTTTTTTTAGCATACAGGGGCCAATAGTTGGACAAACTGCAGACTGCATAGCATATCTTGTTTGATACCGCTCTGCATATGCCCAGAAAGTGGTGCATCCATAGGTTCATATGCAAACTTGCGTGACCCTATCAGTTACGCCCTCCTGCGCCTGGTGAGCTGGGACGGGGAGGGAGGGGTGTGCCAACACTGTCAAGTGTATCCAAGATGGTACTTCTCCCCTAACAGTATACATAAAATGTTCCCCGCATCTGGTGGGATTGTCCAAAGTGAATTCCAACATGGAAGAAGGTTCATCACTCATTTTTAACATACATGTGCATGCTAGATTCCCATTCTTATTCTGTTACTACAAAGCTAAATTGGCATATTCTGAATGCCAGTAGATTGTGGCCACCTGTTGGAAGACACCAACACCCCCTCTCTGTCCGCCATACTGGAGAATATGGTTTGTTCATGGAATGGAAAATAAATTATGCATTATATCCAAATCACCAGTCACATTTTCAGTCATTCCATGCCCCTGGCTACCAAAGAGACCCCACCCAGAAAATAGGCAAAAATCACCATCCCCACCGTGTTATTGCATGTCTCTAGTGGACATACTCCACCTTTTGTTACCCAATGCATACGTTTAATAAAAAGAATTAAAAAGTAATTTGTATTCCGCATTAAATTTTCTTTCTTCAACATTTTCACTTTAGCTTTGTTTGTTTTTTTGCTGATTCAAGCAAGGATACTTAACCAAGCAAGGCATCAAGCCTGTCTGTCAAGAGAAAACCCCCCAAAGTTCTTACAAGGGTAGATCACGGACTTCACACCACAACGCAGGAGCACCCCTGACACTTCTCCATTCTATAGCACTCAGCTTTACATACCATATGTACAGATGATGGGCTGAGGAACCAAGCTAAGCTGTTACTGGCACCGTCAATGGACCCACTGGATGTCACAGATTGGAAAATCGCTCATCTCCATTATGATGTTTAGAAAAGGGGCCAACATTATCTTAACAGGTAGCCTTGATGCTGGGATACAGGCTTAATTGTTTTGATAAAAATATGAACCAATACCCCCATTTCATTTTGCTAGATCAACACAGATATGCAGTGTTAAGGATAAGTGCTGACAACAACTGTCTTTGTTTTAAGTAGGTAGATAAAGTTATGATTTGTATACGCACTCATGCATCTTGTACTAAGTGTATAGCATATGATTTCTACACACTTCTGTTTTCCGCACCATGGCCTTTATACAAGGGAGTTGTTTATTTTTATTTCCCCTTTGACACAACACAATGTGGCATATTTGATACAACTCTACAGAGCAAGGACACTGAAAATAACTCAGAAGGAAGCCAGGAAAATAAAGCAGTGCATTTAATCAATGTTGCAGGAGAGAATGTAGAAAACAATATGAAAATTATACGATAGCAGAAAAGCCCTATTAAAATAAAATAAAAAAATACAGGAAAGCGGTTCGATCAATTTATAACCATCAAAATGTGCAAATAAGCTGCATAAAATATATATTTTTTTAAAATTAAAAATAAAAAACAATCATTAATACAAATAGTATTTGTATAATAATCTTTATTAGTATTTTTTAAAAGATACAAGAGAATCGTAAACAAGCTAATAGTAATGTATATTTAACATACAAACAGGTAACAGAAATTAGGAAATACAATTATTGTGCTCTGGCATCCTGATAAAACTGCCAAATTACATTATTTCTTCTAACCAGATTACATTTTGGCTAAATGGAGTTATAACAATCACATACATAGTAGGACTGTGACGTTTGGTAATAAATTAGTTACAAGTCTAAACTTTGCCAAAGCGCGATGGTTCTTGAACAGAACACAATGTGACTCCACTTATATGCATTATACAATGTAAAAAAGGCAGTTTACAATGTTACACACTGCTTTTCTAAGGTTCAAGAAAAGTCACAGGCAATACTGCATATGGTTTGTTGCTTTTGGCCAGAATATATTTAAAGTGTACCCCTTGCCTATACACCGTGGAGGCAGCCATTTTGTTGCCTGAACCAATATTCACAAAATGACATCCTATCAAATCACTAGACACTTCTGCCATTTCTGTGGCATGCGGCACAAAATGGCTCACTTCACTGTCTGTAGGCACAGGATATACATTAAAATCCTCCCCCTCCCACCTTGCTTTAGGCAAGTAACTCCCATTTTGGAAGATTTGTGTGTCAGTGCAGAACAAAAAGTTAGATAAAAGACACTTCCCACAAATTCTTGTTAGGAAACCATACAAATTGCAATTGGTACATTCTATACATTGAAAACAATGGCTTTTTCACATTGGTAGAAAATAATTAAGATCCTTGAGTAAACGTCAAGTTACCGGCACAGCACAGGTAAGCGGATTCAGTTAAAATGAAACCAGATTACCAGCGGTATGCTTCAAATTATTATCCTGCGGAAGTTCAGCGCAGATTATTGTCCCTCCCTATCTTAAAGGGAATGAATGACAAGTAGTTATTTACCCGACAACTTTAATGCTTTTATGGAAAAATTTCTCCAGAAATGTACACTTACTAAATTACACATCCTGCAATGGATACTGCTCTTCTAAGGGAAGACACGGGAAATGCATGGTAAATAAATGGCTATTGCTTTGTATGTAAAGGTGCATTACATTTACTGTCTTTTTATAAAGATGTGACTTATTGAAGAAAAAAAAAAAAATAATCATACATTGTGATGATCATGTCATTCAGAAATGCAGAGGGTGTTGTGGAATTGCACTTACCAACCATTTTGTAGCCTAAACCAATATTCATCAATATGCAGCCTAACAATTCACTAGAAATCAGTAACATGTCTGCGGTATCTCAGCGACTTGCTTTTGTCTTTGATTCCTTGCAAAACGATAGGTTGTATTCCTAGGGTTATAGGTTCAGCATACAAATCTTGTCAGCTGTATTTAGGTCAGGGATGGCTAATCTGTGATACGCCAGGTGTTGTGAAACTACAAGCCCCAGCATGCTTTGCCAGCTATCAGCTAGTTATCTACTGGCAAAGCATGCTGGGGCTTGTAGTTTCACAACACCTGGAGTGTCACAGGTTAGCCATCACTGGTCTAGGTGTAAGTTATCTATTGGGAGTTATAGGTAAACACAGTAATGGCTCAACAATGATCTAAATAACAGATTAGTCAGAGTGCCTACATAATAAACAATAAAATACATTTTACTCCTGACTAATCAAAAAGGCAAGTCTTGCTTTACATCATTGTTCCTAAATAGTGAATGCTACACATTAAGATGGACAAAAAAAAAAAAAAAAGTCTCTCGGTTAACATTATGTTTGATGTCTCCTAAACACACTGTAAGGTGTCCTATTTTCATTATATTAGATGTACGGTTACGAGACATACTGTCTACCGTTGTAGCTCTAGCTCCCCAATGCGCGCACTATACTATGTTAACTCTTCAAAATAGAAAAATGGGTACATCAAACCATTGAAAGACAGATCAGTTTAACTTGTTTTAGAAAAACCCAAAAATACCTGCAGTGACCAATAACAAAAAATAATAATTGTTAATTTTCAAATATAAAATTTAAAAAAGGTATTTTTCCCATTTATATTTCATGATGGCCCCTACGTAAAGTGTAATCACTGAATTACTTACTGCTCAGTAACCTCACTGACAGGAGCCATTTTCTGGTAATAGTTAAAAGTTGGTGAGTAAATCATAATGCACCTTTAATGAAAGCCACGACAATATGGTAAAGAATTGTGAAGCCACAGTGTAATAACACCTTTGAATATTCACCTTGTACAGTTGCACAATACTCACAGAATGGCACAGATGAAAGATAAAAGAAAAAGTGTTTAACAATACAGTGGAAAGATGCCTGAACATGTAAAGATAGCTTAGATATTCATAGCTTCAAAATCTAGCAGCACAAATAAAACTAATTTGCATATTATGTAGTGCAATGGTACTCAGCTCATGTACAAATGGCTCGTAATATTGCCCCCCCCCCCCCCCCCTACCTAATGAATATGGATAGCAATTCTTAAACCAGACCTAGGAAGCGGTTTTTGATCTAGGATTCCCAGCATGCCCTGCCAGTGACACTAGTTTTTGCTGGCAGGGAATGCTGTGACCTGTAGTCCAGCTGGAAAGCAAATGGGTGCCTAACTCTGAGGTTTAAAGGGAATGTCCACTCCCAGCAGGACTGTCTGTGAGACCAAGCACCCAAAGCCGCCATGTCACTTCAACAAAATTCTTCAACACCCATGTCTGTAGAACGCAGTGGCTGTTTTGAAGTAACAGCCGAGGTAAAAGTGGAGGACCCCATAACCCCCTAATTTCTTGCTTGACACGGGGCAGAAGGTTTGAGTAAGAAAGAAAAAAAAACAAAAAACTGGGATGGACATTCCTTTTAAACTGTTCAGGGCTGAAGAGTCCTTCAGTGTACAGTTCTGAGGTAAACCCAGCCATATCGTAGTAAAAAAAAGCTTATATTCAGAATCACTTGCCATAAATCACACGCTATAATGTTGTAATAGCTAAATCTATGCAAAGGTATGC
This sequence comes from Mixophyes fleayi, assembly GCF_038048845.1. Classification (NCBI taxonomy): domain Eukaryota; kingdom Metazoa; phylum Chordata; class Amphibia; order Anura; family Limnodynastidae; genus Mixophyes; species Mixophyes fleayi. The sequence continues at coordinate 244,042,551 of NC_134406.1, forward strand.
TCTGGATAGCTGACTTTTATGGCTCCCCAGTAACAGGCCCGGATAAGACAAACAAAGCCTAAGAGGTAGGCCACCGCCCAGGAAACGTAAGTGGCATGGAAGCGCCTGGCGAAATCTTGCGTTCCGACCTGAGGGAGAACACAAAATCACATCAACTACATTTGTACTTTGCTAAACATTCTTAACAGTAAAGTGCAGATAAAGCTTTACAAAAGAAGTAAAAAATGTTCTAAGCCCCTGAAGGAGAATGAGCAAGCACTACCAACAAACGGAGACCTAGACAATAAAATATCATTAAAAACTTCATCAAAACGTAATGCTTTATTCCATCCTGGGCAATTCTTCAGAGGTAGGCAGTTCATAAACCTATACATTGTATAGTTATTTTTATTGTTTGAACCTCTATATCAATGATGGGCAAACTTTTTCAGGAGCAGGCCAAATAGAAAAGAAAAACTTTAGGAGGGCCAATATAATTTATTAAAAAACTCAACTATTGAAATATATAATACAAATTTTTTTAGTGATTGACATACGAAGTGTCCTTTTAGGAAGGAGGATGAAGTGTAATGGAGGAAATAGCTGGGAAGGCATAAAAATGAAGGTTCTGACACAGGGTCGGCCTTAATAATTTTATGCATATTTTAATGACATTTTTTTTTTAAATATTGGCGGGCCGGATAGAACCTCTAAGTGGGCCGGATCTGGCCCGGGGGCCGTAGTTTGCCCCATCACTGCTCTATATAGTCTCAGTGCTCACTCCTTCATCGCTGCCAATTATTTAATAAGGACAGCGAGCGAGACTCTTGTCATAGCTGGAAGTAAAAACTAACAACGCTTACACACCGGGGGGTAAATGTATCAAGCTGAGAGTTCTCCGGCGGGTTTGAAAAGTGGAGATGTTGCCTATAGCAACCAGATTCTAGCTGTCATTTTGTAGAATGTACTAAATAAATGATAGCTAGAATCTGATTGGTTTTTCAAACTCGCTGGAAAACTCTCAGCTTGATACATTTACCCCCGGGACAGAACCACTTACAGTGAACCCAATCTGTGCTCGCTCTCAGACAAATGAGCCTAGCAGAACACAGCGATTCACACGGTACAGCCACAATTAGAAGTTCCCTATTCACACAGCGCAGGAAGCCATATTACTACAAACTAGTGACATCATGGAGGTGCACACGCTGTGCTTCAGTGATGTCACCAGTATCTTTGAAACAGAAGAGCTGTATTTCCACAGAACGCCTGACTTTTGCGGTGCCTAGGCCATAGCTACAATTATCCGCCTCATGTTTTTGGCCACAATCTACCAAATAGATAGCGGGATAAGTGACAAGACAACTATATGGGGACTGTATTCATATCTAACCAGGGGGTAAATGTATTAATGTCCGGATTCTTCAACTCCGGCGTGTTCAGCGTCTTCGGTGATTAAATTTAAAGCGGCGCTGCATTGTAAAGGGAAACTTCCCTTTACAATGCAGCGCCACTTTAAATTTAATCGCCGAAGAAACTGAACACGCCGGAGTTGAAGAATCCGGACATTAATACATTTACCCCCAGATCTCCCAAGCGTTTTTAGCATTTCCTTGTGTTCGATGATTACTGACTCAAGTAACTGGATTTGCCAATTTGAATGTGGACATTTAGGAATAAACCTGAATGGCGCTTATACAGAAAAAAAAAAAATTTTTTTTGAAACTATCTTTATTGTTCCTGTATTCTACCCTATATGTTACATTTTTTTGAAAATTGTTCCAAGCTCGATGTACGATTTTTTTTGTTTTGTTTTCATGCACACAAGACTGTCTGTAAAACTATCAGTGAACAAAACTCTGGTTGACTCGTGTATGGCACTTAAAAATAACATCGGACAAGCTTCTGATCACTCGCCACCTCTTTACAAAGCAATCATTTTATAAAGAATAAAACATAAACCAACTAACAATCCTAACAAAAATTAAAGCAAAATGGAAAAAATATGATCTTTTATGTGCAGGAGTCCATGTATATGAGTACTTTGTAATTAGACATTAAAGGTTATGTAATGGTGTGCAGATTTTAACAATTCATTAATATTACTATTGGACAAATGTGTCTTTTAGGGGTTGTGGTCCTTTGGAAAACCAGTCCATTAATAAAGTGTGTCCAACGATAGAAGATTTAAGAACAGGGTTAAAGTTCACGTTGACCTGTCAGGACCAACATGAGGCACCGGGATAATACCCTGAGCCACAGAGTTGTTTAATGATAATTTGGCTGCTGGGTAGTGCTGGTCCTTTGGGGGTTATAAATATTTGGTTGTTATTTCTATGCAGATTAAACCATTTCCCTATAAAGGCAGGATTCCTAATTGTGTGGTTTTAACTACATGGAATACCAGGAACACTTGTCAGGTATCAGATTAAGGACTTCTGTGCACTCTAATATTATTGGTAGAAATGTTTACATTCAAACTAAAAAAAATATATAAAAAGACAAATTAAACACTATTACTTACAGTTAAGCCAACCCCAATAAAAATGCATATCATTCCCATAGTAATGTAGGCACAGCAGCGCCTGCGTGGGAGCGCACTTCCTACAGACGATCTGAAAGAGAGGGGGGAGAGATTAATTAAAATAGTCATCTCATTCCATATAGTAAATTCCAGTTTTGGAAGGGGCTGTCATTTTGGGCCCAAATTTCCATGTCTTCTTTCCTTTTAAATTGCCCATTTGTGGTTTGATAAATAGATCTCTATGGACAAACTCCAAAACTGGCTCCCAAAAGCAACATTCACCCTGTATGTGTTTTTATCAATTTGTTTAGGTGCATTGCCAAATACAAGTGTGATCCATAATCCACTTAATCAATCTGACCCGAATAAATAGGTTCTGCCTACTGGTGTTCCATTACAGAATGGAAGCAACGGGCTACAGATGTGTGGAGCTATGAAGCAATGGGTGGGCAGGTATGAGAGGCACCAGTAAGAGTGACAGGCTGCGAGATCTATGATACTACTACAACTATGTATTTTTTTCCCATGTATAATTTTCATATTGCAATCACTTTTGTCCGCAGATCAGTCCCAGAACACGGCATGCTTATTTTTGCTCTAAACATTCTATTTTATTTTACCTATTTTAGATTTCCAGACATTTGAAGGAAAAAAATAAAAAATAATCTATTATGCAGTTTTGCAGTTCAGGGGTGGATCTAAATATGTATTTGTAAAAGTCAGTTACAAAAATCTAGGAGCCACATAACCACCTTCTCCCCTCCAAAAGCCGTGGGGTTGTGTGACCGCATGGTGCAATACAAATCTACAGCTTCTTACACGTCCCTCCCTCTCACGGTCTGCGCCATTCTAGAATTGCAATGGATAACCTTTTCCTGGTGCTACAGGACAGCAACAGAAGAGCTCCAGGAAATACTGGTTTATTGTGCAATTCCCAAGGCTCCACCAAGGGGAAGGAGAGGACAATAGAACAAGTAATCCGGAATACTACTGAAAATGCTCTCTCATATAACCACATCTTTCATACCTAGAAACTCTGTTGCCATATGTAACAGTACTTAAAATATCTCTCTGTGATTATTTCAGAATACATTTCCCCAGTTTAAAAATTTGTGTTTCTGTGCTGATAAAAAAAATCTTTATTTCTAAAACTCATAGTTTTGTAGCTTTCTTAAAAAATATGTTTTATTGAAAATACACGTTACCCTGTTGTGATGAATAATCCCTATAAAACCTGCCCGTCACGCCAAATAGAAGGTTTAATAATATTCTAGTAAACAGGACTATTTGAGATTATATACAGGGTGTCCTACAAGATAGTGGAAGCTAAAGCCAGTTGCTCTTATAACCTATGGGTCACCATATGAGTTAGGATGGGCCTCTATGATGCTCACTTCAAGAACCCATATTGTGGTAACAATTTATAAGGTTATATATTTTTTTTTTTTTAAACTCTTTATTTTCCACAACAACATGAGTTACATACAATTTGTAACGACAATAACGGGATACATTAAACAAGACAGATCATTAAAGATATACATAGAAAAAGCACAAATAGTAAACTAACACAGCAAACCGATACGCCTTCCCTATGAGAATGTATTAGGTTCGAGAGTCGACCCCCACACTTTTTTGGGGGGAATGGAAGGGAACTCTCCTTAATAATATTACGGTTTGTTTTATTATTCACTTATATTAGACCCAAAAAATAACTAAATAAGTGTAACTGGTGTAATCCTATAAGGTTATATTTTAAATGAAAAATTATTTACAACAGTAAATAATTCTGAATCTGTCCAGCTATTTTGTGAGCTGAACCAGTAGTCATGAACTTGCAAAGTATTATTAGAACATTAGGATCTTGTGACATCACAAAGGCATTCTGGGTATTGCTTCAGTCCACAAAATGGCTGCCTTCACTCTGTGTAGGAGACATGTACACTTGAAACATGAACATGAAACATGGGTAGCAAAGCAGGTTGCCCGACATAAATTTGGGTACCAGATGAAACAAATTAGGAGCACTTGATCTAAATAATGACAATTGAATGGAGTACCTCCCTTTCAAATTATACTTATTATGATGCGCTCTGCACTTGTGCATCATGGTGGCTCAGTGGTTAGCACTTTTGTCTCCCAGCACTGGGGTCATGAGTTAAAACCATGATCAGGAATTGATCTGTGTGAAGTTCGTATGTTCTCCCCATATTTGCATGGGTTTACTCTGGGTTCCTCCCACACTCCAAAACATAGTAGTAGGTTAATTGGCCGTTATCAAATTGACCTGTCTCTCTCGGTCTGTGTTTGTGTATGTTAGCAAATGTAGACTAAGGTCCATTGGGGCAGGGACTGATGTGAGCTCTCTGTACAGCGCTGCGGAATTAGTGGCGCTATATAAATAGCGGATGATGATGGGCAGTACACTCTCCATATCTGCCATAATAAAGGACTATAGGATGGACTGTCTGCGTTATGGATGACTAGACAAGAAATGTTGAATTTTTACCATAATGGTTTAAATTTAATGGGGACCTGTCACAGTTCCTCCACAGCCTGTACTTGACAAAAAAGAATCCTCACAAAGGTGAAAGGTCCTCTTTAAAGTAGGTTTATAGATGCAACACTCTGCAACCATACCATCTGCATTGCATTGAATTAAATCTTGGCCTAATTTGTAAGAAGCTTAGGAAAGAAGAAGAAAAAACAAAAAAAAACAAAATACATGCCATATATACTAAATTAACATTTAAATGATGTAAAATGTTCACATGATTAGAGTGTGATTAGAATTTTTGTCCTGCAAAGGAAAAAAAAACACAACATTGAGCTCTATTAACCCTCAAGCTGAAAGTAATCCAGCTGGGAAACTACAGTGACATGTTTGCATGACTGCTTTCCAGGATTGTCTGCTTTGTTCTATGCACACGCTGGCCGATCTTACGCAAAACCCTTTTTATGTTTTGTGGGGTTTTTTGTTTTATTAAAACAGACCTCTACATTGTGGTTAGAATATCAAATACCAATAACATTATTAAAGTGTTCTACTAAATCAGCGGTGGCCAAACTGTGGCTCCAGAGCCAAATGCAGCACTTTAAGCTTTGAAATGTGGCTCTGGGCCGGGAGCATCAACGAAGTACAGCGCTGGCAGGGGGCAGACTGGAAAACACCCAGCTGCTGGACCGACTGAGAGCAGCCAGGTCTCGTGACCTCCTCTGCACTACGCAGGAAGGTCAGTGTCAGACATTCAAATCAGGGAAGGAGGAAGAGAGCGTAATGTGTGACAGCGGCTAAGAGTGGGAAGTGGGAGGGGCAAGTGAGATCTGGTGGCATGTGAACAGGCTGATTGGCATTTAAGGAGATGTGATGGCATTTGGGCATATGAAATGTGTGGATGACTGGGCATGTAAGGACATGTGGAGAGGTCCGATGGGCATGTGAGGGCATGTGGAGAGGCCCGATGGGCATGCAAAATGCATTTGGTTAGGTTTAATGGCATGTAGGGAGATCTGATGGCAGGTAGAGAGGTCTAACTGGCATTTCTGGGTATGTGGGCAGATTTGATGGCATGTGAGGAGATCCAATGGGCATGTAGGTCAGAGGGACATATTAAGAGGTCTGAGGACCTCACCCACTGTGAGGAGACTATAAGTAGCCCTTTGAATCCTCCTTCGCTGCACACAGCAGTGAGGTAAGAGCTGTGCAATATTGGGTATTTTCTTTTTCACTTAGCAAGATATTGTAAATGATGTTATATTTTCAATGTATGTGCATATTTGTACTGGGTATATGTATATGCATAACCACAGAAAAACCATAATAAAATGTTCTGGGAAAACCCCTTTAGGATGCAGTTGGTTTACTCCTCCATCACCAGACGCTCTTACATATATTGGGAGCACATTTTAAATGACAGAATAAATACACAAATTTCCAAAGTTACTTTGTTTTATGTACTTGGATCAATCATTTATACTCTAGCCATCTGCCAAGTAGCAGCTGCCTGGTGCAGACACAATGTTCTTTAATACCGAATACAAGATACTTACATTTTCTTGCAGTGTGGGCACTTTGCCAACGTGTTGAACCTAAGCTCCATCCACTACAAGACAGAAAGAGGGGTGGACCAGCGTTACCACATATTTAGCTACATCTCAATGTCACAGGGAGATTGCAAACACAGGAAATGTTTCCCCTTCAGTCTTTGTGTTATTTAACATTCAGACATGAGGTTTGTCTGTCATCAAACTAATGCCACAAATTGGGATTCCCAAGTGAGGGAATTTCCCATGCTTCAGTGAAACTAGGTCAGTCACTGGCTGACAAAACACAGGCAATGGGGGAGCAGTACTGTATGTGCCTTCAGGGGTCTTAACCTCTGCTATAAAACACAGTCCAAGCCCATACTGCTGGAACTCTCCTCCCCCCTAACCTTATTCCTGCTGAAGATCCTACATGTTTCTTTAGCTCAAAATATCTTGGGAACATATTATGAACTTGTGACATTTGGGACGTTTATACATCTTTCTCTCTTATTTGCTCTCTGATACAATTAAACAAAGGCTCATGGTGTTAATAAGACTGCGCAGACAGCTGCATAGTTTCAAATCCGCCTAAAGACAGTTTTCAGAGTGGACACAGAAAGGACATCAATAATAAGGGAAGGTACCAAAACACTAAACCGTGTACAAATAATACATATAATGAATCAAAGTAAAATAAAGGAAATATAAAAAAAAAAAAACAACATAAAACCTTCAAGGAAAAGAAAAACAACTGAGGCAATCTACATTTAGTTAGTGGTTTACAATTTGTTCCAGCGTGTAAAATGTTTGCATATAATGTCCATCATGAGTAACGTAAATAAAATGTTACTTTACAACAGGAAACCTATAATTACGTTGCCCTATCTTTTCAAGCAAATTTATCCAGCCTGCATACTGTATATAAGGTTTTATAACTTTGTATTACTAAATCTGCTATACTAAATGCTAGCAGTAATACATAGCAAAAAAAAACAAAAAAAAAAAAACAGCACGGACAATACAAACATAACGAGATATACATATAATTAACGTTTTCCTGGAGAACCTAATCTCGCATACACCTGGCCACAAAAATCGTAGAGCGATCAATCACACGCGTCTCCTGCAGAGATAGAGCGACCAATCACACGCGTCTCCTGCAGAGATAGAGCGACCAATCACACGCGTCTCCTGCAGAGATGGAACTCTCCCCAACAAGTCCAAACTTGCAGCTGAATACTCCACGTAATGTGTACAGGAGAAATGTGACAACTTACCAGAAAGGTATTTCCACAGTGGCCGCAAACTACTCTGGTTCCTTCTGCCTGCACTGGCAGTGCGGGCTGTGCTGGCTGTTCTTCAGGAATCAACATCACCGGACCCAGATTAATAATACGTCTGCTATAGAGAGAAATCCACATTACTCCCAGTGAATTTCAAAATCTTTAAACACTTTAAATGTACCTGTAAATAACAAGATAATGCTGGTTTCAGAATTACTCCCAACAAATCTATCTACATGCAAAGTGACTGGGATCGAGGATTATTACATCACCTATCCAGTGTACCATTAATAAGCACGCAAGACTTTGAAATCATGTGCGGATTGGTTTTTATGCTGGCTACAATTGAAATAGTGTGTCTATACTCTGCACTTATATATAATCTATCTATATCTATATATCTACTATATAAATGCCTAGTGACGTGTGTGGAAAAAAAAAAAAACAAGCTGCAGCGCCACCTGCTGGGCAGAGTTATACACCGACCTATATATTTCTTGAAGGAGAAGTGACAGTTGGGAGTGATTGGTGGTTGCCGGGGGTGACAGTGGGGAGTTTTTAACACCTTAAGTAGCTTGATGAAGGATGTGGCGATGAAGATGAAGGATGAGGTGGTGACATGTGGACAAAACCACGTTAAAAAAGGGCGCTTGCGTCGGGAAGTAACGCTCTTCCCCTGAGGAGGCCTGGGCTAGGCCCAAATGCATGACCAGAACCTTTTTAACACCTTAAGTAGCTTGATTTGACTAGAATGCATGAGTATTATGCACGGGTTAACTTTTGTGTGTATATTTGTGCAGTGTATTGATATTCCATTGATCTTTGTCTATAAATAAAACGGCAGCAACTCCAGACCTCAAACAAGCTATAAAGGAATTGCTAAAAATAATGCACTGATCTGAGACCACGTCGGCCACATTTAAAGTGTCAAACTGTCATATTGAGCATTCTTTAACTATATGGAACCATACATTGGGTGGCTCAATAGCCACATGTTGCCTTAGAAACAATCTCATGTATTGCTTGAATGACCCCTATAGCTAAGAGTTGAAGGGAAGGTATGATTGACGACAACCAAGTCCATATTTAGAAAGTGTATGCCCCACTATGATGGTGAACCGCACAAGTGTGTATCAAACTTAATCGCTATTCGATTATTACTACTGGACAAATAGATGGTTGCACACCCTACAACAATTCCTTTTTGTGAGACATCCAGATTTTAAAATAGGCATGGCCATGGCAGATCAGTGTGTCGTGTTGGTAGACACATTTTGTTTTGGCTTTTTAAAGGAGGGGTTATAATTGAATTAAGATGGAAGAAGAGAGAAATTAAGTTTTTTCTTTTACATGTAATAAAGTGGTAAACACAGGTTTTACAGGTTATTTTATTTCGTAATACTTTATTTGAAAATTGTGTCTCTCTTTCTTCGTTATAATTGCCGGGGGTGGGATTCCATTAACAGTATAGGTCTTGTTCAGAGAACTGCATTTCTAAGTGCACTCCAAGCATTGAAAGAAGCTTCACAAACAAAAGTGAAACGTAATAAAAACATTGTGTTCCCTGACTCATGATTTATTTAAGCCTAAACAGAACAGTATTCTAGGAGAAAACCTGAAAACGGCTATGAAATGGGTGAATCTAACACTGGGCAGGAGGACGTGGCTTTCCTGAAGATATATCCTCTAACGTCATGCAGACATACAATAACACATACAACTGTTAATTATGTTAAGTTCCAGTATTTGCTGCCTGTTCAGGGATCTGTTCAATGTGAAGTTGTGTGTAAGCAACTGGAACTCTTCATAATCAAAGAATTAGGAGTACACTCATCATCTGTTATTTATAGAGCGATCAATAAATTACAGAGCTCTTTAACATCAGAAAATGTCCCTGCCTCAAAGGAGCTTACAATCTAGTTTCCCAACCACAGGCGCACAAACACCAAGACAAATTTGGCCAGAAACCAATTAACCAATAGTAGACCTTTGGACAGTAGGAGGAAACTGGAGTATCTGTTAGAAACTTACACTTACGCAGAGAGCGTATGGATGCCAATTTGGAGTATTAAGCACTTTCATCAAACTGTATGAGATGAACTTATAATCCTAAAGATGGGGTTAAAGCTAAAACTGAGACTCCATATTTTCCAGCAGAAATACCATTACAGAGTTCTCCACAGCACCTATTTCCCGAATGCTCCAACCGGCTGTTTTTACTTACCACCAGGCTCTTGGAGCCCAACATATTTCTATTATAATGGAATAAACCGTTGTTTCTCCTATTAGAACAGGCACTGTGTGAGCACTACAGCCAGCAGTTTGTGTTAGACCACTGACCACCAGTCCTGGCAGGGTGGGCAACAACCTCCAACATTTTTCATTATTATTGCAAGTATTTCAGTTGCCCCCACCCAGCTGAAAACATTTTTCTGCCACAAAAGGACCAACTGACATCAGGTCAGTGATTCTTTCATTAACACAGTAAGAGTGTTGACCTGGACAAGGCTGGAGATCACCCTGTCATGCTGATGGAGTTAGAATAACTGACTGGAAGCTTTAAAAGGAGGGAGTTGCTCGAATTATTGTTCTTCCTCTGTTAACCATGGTTATCTGCAAGGAAACACTTACAGTCATCATTGCTTTGCACAAAAGGCGTTTCAGAGGCAAGGATATTACTGCTAGTAAGATTGCACCTAAATCATCCCATTTATCGGATCATCAAGAACTTCAAGGAGAGTGGTTCAATAGTTAATAAGAAAGCTTCAGGGCACCCAAGAATGTCCAGCAAGCACCAGGACAGTTTCCTAAAGTTGATTCAGCTGCGGAATCGGGGCACAACCAGTGCAGAGCTTGCTCAGGAATGGCAGCAAGCAGGTGTGAGTGCATCTGCATGCACAGGGAGGCGAAGACTTTTGGAGGATGGCCTGGTGTCAAGAAGGCCAGGAAAGAAGCCACTTCTCTCCAGGAAAAACCATCAGGGACAGACTTATATTCTGCAAAAGGTACAGGGATTGGACTGCGGAGGACTGGGGTAAAATCATTTTCTATGACGAATTTCCTTTCAGATTGTTTGGGGCATCTGGAAAAACACTTGTCCGGAGAAGGAAAGGTGACCGCTACCATCAGTCCTGTGTCATGCCAACAGTAAAGCATCCCGAGACCATTCATGTGTGGGATTGCTTCTCACCAAAGGGAGTGGGCTCACTCACAATTTTGCCTAAGAACACAGCCATGAATAAATTATTTTACCAAAACATCCTCCAAGAGCAACTTCTCCCAACCATCCAAGAACAGTTTGGTGATGAACAGTGCCTTTTCCAGCATGATGGAGCACCTTGCCATAAGGCAAAAGTGATAACTAAGTTGCTCAGGGATCAAAACATCGAAATTTTGCCACCACGGCCAGGAATCTCTCCAGACCTTAATCCCATTAAGAACTTGTGGTCAATCCTCAAGAGCAGGGTGGACAAACAAAAACCCACAAATTCTGACAATTCTCTCCAAGCACTGATTAGGCAAGAATTGGCGGCCATCAGTCAGTATGTGGCCCAGAAGTTGATTGGCAGCATGCCAGGGGGCGAATTGCAGAGGTCTTCAAAAAGAAGGGTCAGCGCCGCAAATATTGACTTTTTGCATAAACTTAATGTAATTGTCAATAAAAGCCTTTGACATTTCTGAAGTGCTTGTAATTTTACTTCAGTATACCATAGCAACATCTGACAAAAAGGTTTAAAAACACTGAAGCAGCAAACTTTGTAAAAACCAATACTTGTGTAATTCTCAAACCTTTTGGCCATGACTGTATTATCAGAGCAGTGCGATCTGTACAATACATCACAGACCGGTTCTCTGTGACTAGTCAAAGTCTGTACCACAAAAAGGGGGTCGATCGCATGCCGAACATAACTACTGTTAGAGCCCAGGGCTGGGAGCAAGACAGGTCCTCTTTAATATAAATTTTTGCTTTTGACTTTCCACATCATCTCTTCTCTCAGCAGAACTATACACAGTCCATACTAGTTTACCAGATATGTGCTGAGCAATTTAATGGGAAACAGGAGGTCTCATAGCTTAACATTAAATTCCATTATCGCACATACAACCTGGGATTTGTGCATTACTTTGATCAAGGGATAGATTACATGTTAAACTCTCTCACACAAGCAGTTCATTTAACATATAAAATACAAGTTGTTTTAGTATTACATTAACATTTTAAAATCTGCATCATAAAAAGCCAAGTATATACCAGTTAGGTCGTGGGCATCCTATCCGCCGTGACGTATCCTTGCAGATAAGGAGGCAGTTACAAGGGCACCTGACATACTTCTTCCCCGAGGGAGGGGTTTTGATTGGCTTAAATAAAAGAGAACATTTTTACAGTAGTGTTTACACATTACACAAATAATTAGACACATGGAAAAAAAAACAAATACATCTTGTATTGTATTAGCTCAGCAGGATGGCAAAAAGTTAGGCAATAGTTTTTTGAAAAGTCTATATTATAACATTTTATTTACATACTTTTGTAGCAGATATAAAATGTTGCAGTAAAGCGTTATAGTGTTAACCTTTGAATATTATTTGTATTAAGTATTTGTCTTTACCGTGGCCTCATTGCAGACTGTGCACTTCACTACATGCTGATGAAGCTTTCCATCTAAATTAATAAGAGACTGGCACACACGGCAGTTTATTACTGGAACGCCACTGGCATCTGGGCTGGCAATCGCTGTGTATGGAGGCGGTAATTCAGCTGCAGAGAAAGATTCACTTTGTGAAAACTGACAGTCAACATTTGCTATAAACATGGACTGAATACACCAACAAACCAACCATAATATATAATAGCCCTAAATGCAAGCCAGTAATGCAATTTATTACATTTAAAATCTAATTAAGGGTTGTTTCGGTGACCGTTTCGAAACAGTCAGACTATTATTAGCCCGAATAGAAGCAGCAGATAAGCCGGCCGCCCAGATCTTGCTATGTCATATACAGAGTATTCTAATATAAAATTAAAGGGAATAGAATATTTCCGTGGACTCAGTTCCTGTATCTGGTGTTTCACTGTTCACGGATCAATATTGAGATGTACGATTCAACATTATAAACCTGATCAGTAAATTAGATCACGACGCCCATTAACAATACCAAAATTATTTGAAAATAAAATACACAATCCGTTAATTCAGTAATACTTAAAAAGGATTACATAGCATTTATTTTTACAGTCACTGTCAGGAGCACTGCTAAACAATTTAATGAGAAGGGTAATGCCAAGGGCAGTGTGAAGACAAGGATCATTTTTAAATGTAATTTAGTATATTTTAGGCGTGTTGGTCCAAATACAGTAAACGTCCTTTCCAGAAAGCCCCAAGTATTATGGATAATTGTTCCCATTGCTTATACATCATATAGCAATTGTCTTTGTGAGAATTGGTTGACCATAGTGTCTCTTCAAACAGACCAATTAGAATTGCACAGTGTGTGGGCAGCCAACTGTTGTAATAAAATTGTGGTAGAAAAGGCCCAAGATGAGGTTTGTCAGCAGCAGATTTGTCTTATGTGAAGAACAAGAAAAAAATACTTTTAGAAATTCTTGAAAATTATGGAAAACATTCAGTGAGAGAGAGATGTTTGGGGTAAGATGAGGACAAGGGTTATTAATTTTATTTTGCCATTTTAGTTGGTGCAAGATCATGACACATGACCATTCAGGAAAAGAAATGTGTGTCTCCTTATCAATAACTCTGTACAGAATTACCAAAATATTCAGAGAAAGCGCCACACATGCTTTACAGAAAAATGTGTCCGGACTGGATCCAAATATAATATAGTCAAAATATAGAGTAAATTGCATTTATCAGGAAATCAGGGCAAATTAGAATCCTTGGAGGCCAAAGCCAGAAGATCTAAAAAAAAAAAAAAAAAAAAAAAAAAAAAAAAAAAAAAAAGGGTTTTTAAAAATTAAACTTCCCTCTCCCATACCCAAAAAGTGGGGTTCCCTTCCCTGGGACTCTCCTTCTGTGCTATGTCCCATACAGATGAAAGTGGGCCACCACAAAGAAGGATCGGATGAGTAGAACTTAAAAACTCATTTAAAATCAATATGTTGGATATTACATACTACTGAACGTCTCCTTAGCACAACTGTTAGATCACAGGTCACAATGAAATGTATGACTGTTCATACTGAATTTAAGTTTTGTCCCAAACAATCAATATTTTAAAGTTGTTTCATGTACACATATAGGTAAATTTATACTGTTGATTGCATGTATTATTAGGATTCTTTGACATTCAAGAGAAAATGTATAGCCTATATAAGAATTTCTAGCTATTTCTGAATGAACTATGAGTCACACCCAGGTGCAAAGTCCCCCACCCCCCATATTAGCAAATACACTTCTTTTCTGAGTGACAGTAGAAGGGAAGAAGCTGAGGGGGAAATGACTTTGTTTTAAAAACCATGAAACACTGTTGTAAATGGTCAAACTAAGGGTATCACTTGATCAGTGACATTATATCCAACTTTTCACTTTCTCCAGCACAGAAATCAAATTACATGAGTTTTTCTATCTCTGCATTTCTCCTTTTTTTTTTTTTTTTTTTTTTAGATACTTGTTTCTTAATATCACTGTATGACAATATGTTATCTTAAGCATTGTGGCTATTCTGCCATATTAAATTTATTTTAATACTATTCTGTCTCTGCATTCTCTACACACGTCATGCAGGCTCAGGTGAATGCAGTTTGTGACTTTTGGCAACAAATCAATGTAAAAAAAAAAAAAATCAAAAAAAAAATCAATGCAGTCCACAGTATGTTTCCATAGTCACAGATATACAAAATAATATCCTTATTTCCCCTGCTGCTTCAGCCCACTGACATAACATTAAGAAGTCCAAGTTGGTTGCCGTCCTGGGACTTTTAAATGCCATTCAGCGGTATGTAGAAGTGACTTAATGCTGCAGGCCAGACTTCACACTCTGTACACTACAGATCTTTGTGGAGGACCCATTTTATCAGGTCCCTCCCCTCACGCAGGTCCAAGGGGAGATGCCCTCCCCCGAGGTTCAAGACGTGAGAAATTAATTTCTAATTAGGCTTTCTAGAAAGCGGAATTATCCTTTGAACATAATTAAATGTGAGCTTATCTTTTGTAAATACTAAAAAACCAAAGATACTGTCTTGTTAGCTTCTTGATCATTGGCTAGCTCACTAGGTTAACTATTTGTTGGCTGGAGGAGGGCAGAAGTGCCTTTATTGGAGTATTTCCTGATACATCTCCCATTAAGTTCTAGATTTCTAATGTATTTATCCCTAAGTGAACATTTATGATCCTTAACAAAGCAAAGTTTTATTGTGCTCCTGCCTTCTCGAAGAATGTAAATCACATGACTGGCTGTCTAAAACTGACAAGAATTCACATGACGTTACCATCAGCAGGGTGGAAAGCAGACTACAGGGATTCAGGCTATAGTGATTTCAAATCATTTGAGCATTTTGTGACATGGAGTAAACAGCAAAGAATGTGACATTTATCACAGAGGGGGGGAAACTTCATGGCTGCAGTATTTGGCAAATAGTGTGATATAAACATACAGATTTCACATTATTAAAATATATTTATATCACAGGTCACTGGAGTATTCTTCTATAGAGATTGTTTTAATACAGACTTAGATATTATAAACGGATGTTTGAATTACTCAAGTGGAGACCTAGGGCTAGATTTACTTAGCTGCGGGTTTGAAAATGTGGGGATGTTGCCTATAGCAACCAATCAGATTCTAGCTCTCATTTATTTAGTACCTTCTACAAAATGACAGCTAGAATCTGATTGGTTGCTATAGGCAACATCCCCACTTTTTCAAACCCGCAGCTTAATAAATCTAGCCCCTAGTGATGAAATCTTAAAAAAAGGGGAGTCCATCATAACCACAATATTGTGAAGGTGTCTCCGATTTTGGGTGTGTGAGCCGTGAATGCTCAGCTGATCCACCTCATTGTTTGAAAATAAAAAATAAATAAAAGAATGTTGCAGGTCGTGGGGAGGTAATACGGCCACAGGATTTTAGCGGGTATAAAAGGCAATTTTCCATCTTCAGATCATTTTAATTTAATGGATTATATATACCCTCCTGCAACTTTGCCTAATCTTTCTGGATATTTTCTATGCTTTTACTTAACCAATTTACATAAATCAGGCAGAGTGGTTTGTTTAAGCTGCATTGAATATGACATTAGCTCTGTGTCGTATCCAAGATCAACTAAAAAAAACCAAAAAAACACAGGCTGGGTATGTATGCAAATGCATGGCTGAAAAATCACAAAAGAAAACATATATAAAACGCACAGTATTTAGTAACAGTTACAGACAGAGGTGCATGTGCAGGCCAATAATAGAGTCATGTGAAGATGGAAATCGTGCCAAGAACAACTTTCTTGTTAAGTATTGGAAAGTATTATATATTTACTAAAGCAGATAAACAGCTTTACTAAACTGCAAATAGGTCAACACTAAAATAAATAGAATATATCTATCTCATAATAAACTCCTAAATTGCAGTTCCTCGAGTTTTCTTTATTTGACTTATGTCACCTGCCAGTGTGTTTGTTTGACTGTGAATAAAATAAAATTTAAAAAAAGTAATGATACTACTTCAGGACAAACCTCGTACGTAACAAAACATTCAGCGTTCTTAAAGCCGTCCTGCAGCACACTGTGCTATGTACATAATGAGATCTTCCATAGATCACTATTATATTGTGCCTAGTGTTAAGGTTTGTGACAGCCGCTAGCAATGGTGAAATTGATGAGCAGCCAAAGCTTTTCTGCATGGAACAATCTAAGAATAAAATCCCAGCCAGTGAACTCTAAGGAGCTGCAAGCCTACCTACAGGAATTCTACCAAGGCATCCGTCAAGAGAGTATCACTTACCCAGACAGGGAGCATGGAAGGGACAAAGAACTGCAGCTGGGAGGGCGCCAATGGGCGTCATAATATGGCTACATAGAGAGAAGCAATACATCCTCAAAGCAGACAGAAACGGGTGTAATATCTTCAGACAGTCCACTTGGAAGTCTACCATGGTCTAGTGCCATCCACCTTGCCAAAAGGGCATTGCTATATCTATTTACAATCAGCTGCCTATAAGAAGGAATTCCCTACCAACAGGAATTCCCATGTGTCATATGCAAGCTAATTTCTAGGCACATATAACTGCAAATATATATGTTTGTGAATTCCTAGTAATAGCCTGATAAGCTCAGAGGAGCTGTGTACAGTCAGGGGTTAAAACCTTAAAATGAAATCCCTTTAATTATGTTAAACGTCTCTCCAGAGGGTGTTTGTAGATCAGAGTAGCCCAGACCCATGGTTGCAGACCAGCACCCAATATCAATTTATGGCACAGGACGTAAAAGTTTAAGCCTGTGAAACCTCTCATTAAAGGACAGTGATTTGCAACACATCTGGGATGTCTCAGACATTTCGATTACTGAGACAAGCAGCTGGGTTAAAAGAATGACAGGGTTCTATTGCTTTCCTATGTCCCTCATTCACCCTGAACGCTGTTTTCTGGGCAGAGCACTGGAACCAACTTCCTCCCTATACGCGGGCTCTCTTAAAATGGCACTTGCGAAAACGAAGGAGGACTATACATACAAAAAGACGGCGATCCAAAACTCGTGAGAGCTTTGCAAAAAAATATTTTTCCGAAAACTATGTTGTGCCTTGTTTTGAGATCAGAGTTTGGCTAAAGAAACAGAGTCACGACTCTTTCTCCCGCCAAATCCCCAAAGTTGAATCTTGTTGAATTTCACATACTCCGAACCACTCATCTCTATTATATATGTCTATATGCAAATTGCCTGCCAATAGCCCCATTTCCCTTATTGCATATTGCATACCTTGTAAAATAATTACAAAAAAAAATAAAAAAAATCCATAAAAATATATATATATATATATATATATATATATATATATATATATATATATATATATATATATATATTTTAAAGTTAAAATTGCAGAATCAGTCATAGTGACCCATGATGACATGGCCACTTGAAAATAAAATTAACTCAAACTAATTTTGTTAGTTAATGAGCCTCTTCGTTTAAATCCATCGTAAATCCTTAGTGTGACCACTTAATTTGTAATAATTGCCAAGCACTAATTACTAGAAACATGATGACAGCCAACAAATGGCTCTTCTAAAATATCCATCTGCCACACAAAATGTTTTTGTTTTGGTTTTAATACAAAAAAAACTTGAAGATTGCATGATCAGTGAAAAGCCCAGTCTCATTTACACTAAAGTGATTTATTTCTTTTAAATTCTATTTAGATCTATTAGAGAGCACAAAATGTATGCAAATTCATAACAATTAGTTTTGATTAGTTTACCGGTTAAGGACAGAACACCTTGTACACATGGGTATTACTTTAAAGCATAGAATACATGTTTAAAGCCTATTAAAAGCACTTTTATCTTCCTGACCATCTGCATCAAAGTGAATGGACCCATACACTCTACCTGACAAGCGTTTGTGTCAATTTTGGCATTGTGAGCAGCGTTCACGAAGTCTGCTTTTCTCCATTAAAACACAAGGTTGTGTCCAGCCATTTAACTAGCTTTGTTTTTCAACATCTGTGTGCACAAGCCGCAAAAGTGTGAAACGTTTAATTGAAACCAACTGAATTCTTGTTGGTTGTTGGCACAGGGATTAATACTAACTCAAAAAAAAAATATATATAAAAAAAAAAAAAAAAAAAAAAAATAAATGATGTTTTCAGCAGACTAAGCATCACCAATGTGAACAAGTGCTTAAAAGGAGCATAGTTACATCAATTCAAGTGGTCAAACAGTTACAAACTGTGTTTATCTAAAAAAAAGTCTTCCTGTACTGTAAATACAAGGATAATAGGATACAGATGATACAGTAGTTTTGGGACAATGAAATGAGAGGGGTGCAAATAATTGTAATGGAAGCCCATACTGGCAATTTGCAGCAGGGAATAACTTGTCAGGAATAATTTGCCATGTTTCCGGACATGGAGCAACTGTCCCTCATAGTTTGACTAATTCCCAGAAGATGTTTTTGGGGTCCACCAATTGTCAGATATTGGGAGCCACCTCTTTTAGAATGCAAGAAAAACGGCACACCGACTCTTGGGGTTCCAGCTTCAAAAGGTTAAATACAACAGGTAGTGGCGGCACTACCATCGGCCCTGGGGCCCATGGACATAATGGGGCCCACTGTATGACAGTTGCAGAGTGTTGGGTGCCCCGGTTCCCCCCTCCCCGCATTGGGGCCCACAGCTCACTAGTCCCGCCTCTGACCACAGGTATAGCTAATCATGTAACCCCTCCTTCATAAGATACGCTAGAGGCACAACAGTAAAACACACAAACTGCATTAACAGCTCAGGTTGTAGTCTGCTTGGATTGCACAAGAATCAGACACGGAAGAAAATTCTATGTTTACCCCCATGCAACACATTATGTTTCTACAGATAAGCGTATGGGGAAGCAGATCACACTGTATCAATGATCTTTATGCAAATTAAGTTCTCATTACATGGTGAACAGACCACCAGAAATACACACCTGTGTAAATAATCCCTAAATAGACACTTTTTTAAACACCCACAAACACAACAAGGAAAAGTCATGCTAGTTGAATTTTGCAGCATATAGGCGTGTAACAGCTGTTAAAGCAGCAACGCCACAAAGATTTTTCTTTCTTTCAATAGCAAGTTAAGAACTTTTTAAGCATGCATCCCACACTCATTTTTCTTAGCTATCTTCCTACAATCATTATCTCTTTTTCAAAAACTCCCTTGTTGGCAAACAAAAATGGCTGCCAGACAAAGTCAGCTACACAGACACAGGCTCACAGCTCTAAGCATGTCATGTGATGACAGAGGGGGTGGGGGAGTAAGAGGATGTAACAGTGCAGACAGAACTCAGTGGGGCATCCCAAAGCCTCTCCGCTAACTACATCATGTGTCATGTGACTGTGGTTGCCATGTTAGTCCATTAAGAGCAGACTGTAGGGGGAAAAAAAATATACAAATGCATCTTCTTAAAGGGCAACACAGTTACTTAAAAGTTGTTGTTTTTTTTCTTCCATGGGATTGGTGTTTTAAGAACACTAGGTAACACATCCGTGGAATAGATTCAATAATCTATACAATCACTCCAACTCCTGTTTCTGTGGCAGATTATAGCAAAAGTAACAATGGAAGAAACTAAAATGTGAATAAAAAAAAAAAAAAAAAGATTCCTGGTATCCTGTTAATCTGTCTATATTATTCTCAGCCTGACACATGCAGTGAAGCAGAGAAGTAGCCCACAGCCGGGCGCCAGTAAATGTCAGAGCTGCTTCAACTTTATTAGCCACATGTAAAAAAGAACTATTCGTGTAACAGTAACGGACGGGCTGTACAGCCTTCATACCGTCTCCTGAGAGAGTTGTGCAAAGTTTGGAGACTTCGATCCTGGAAACATTATTTCTAAAATGAAGCATGGAAACAATCACCATAAGGCAAGTTATGTTTAAGGAAAAGAAAACATAATCCAAATATTCCTAGGGTTTACTGTTCCATATGTCCCCCCTGTAAATGTACAGTAAAAACATTTAAAAATTACTGATTAAAAAAACGTTTGTGTGTTCAATTTTCTGACTATTTATAGAACAGGGAGATGTCAAACGTTTTTCTGCAAAGTTAGATTACTGCTACACTGGTGAACTCGCAGCGGAAATACGTCCATTAAATCCACTGCTGCAAATATGTTAACACAGATATGGAGAGAGTCACACCAGCGATATTCCACTAGTGAATTGCTGTTCTGATCGCCAGCTGCAGCGTTTTCACACAGAGAATAAGTCTACAGAAAGCAACGGTTTGACGGTTGCCTGGCAGGCAGAGCAGTCACTGCTGTTACGCAGCACTTTGAAACTTTTTTCTCTTTATATGTCAAGCCTCAAAATTACCTGAAAATCATTGAATTATTTCAAAATCAATGCAGAGAAGCTAAAATAAAATGACTCATGTAAAAATATAAACAAACAAGAAAAAAACAAACAAAAACAAAAAACGCACTATCCTAGATGAAGCATCATCCATAGGCACCAATTTGTGGGGAATGGACTGGTTCTCTTTACATTCACACGTAATAACTAAGGGGTTGTCTGTCTACTTTCAGACAGTGCTCTGTGTATTAATTGCTCCCTGGGTACTCATGTCAGCCTACGGGTCACACTTTTTGGCTGGAGGAGTAGATGGAGAGAATGAATGCCTTGAATGTGTACAGCAGCCGCAGTCCTCCAGTGTAGAAAGACATCAGCTCTCCTGTGTAACTACTTTTAGTTGGCAGCAATACATCTATATAACATAGGGGCTAATTCAATTACATGTAACAAAGAGCAACAGCCTACAGCAACCAATAAGATATCACCTATTACCACTAATGCTGGCTGACATTGCTTTAGGTTACAAGAAGGCTACATTTAGAGCTCATGCACCTCACATTTTCATGCTCCTCTATCACTCCCTACTCGATTATATTTACTGTGAAAATAGGAGGTTGGTGGAGACCAAATAGCAGCAAATTAAAAGGAATTAAATGACATGGCGTCATTGGAGCTGTACTGACCCAAGCACGGGCATGGTAAATGCAGCCATTGTTAGATACATAGAATTTGACGGCAGATAAGAGCCACTTGGCACATCTAGTCGGCCCATTTTTAACCTCCAAACCTATTTAGTCCTTATGTCTATCCCAGGCATGTCTTAATTACTCTGTGTTATCCTCTACCACCTCTGATGGGAGGCTATTCCACTTATCCACTACCCTTTCCGTGAAGTCATTTTTCCTGAAATTTCCTCTGAAAATATGTCCTGGTGTTCTAATACTTCTCTTCCTTTGAAGAATGTTTCCCTCCTGTACCATGTTACAACCCTTGATATATTTGAAAGTTCTATCAGGTTGCTCCTTTCTCTTTTCTGCGTCAAACTATACATATTAACATCTTTTAATCTGGGTAAGTTTTGTGCTGTAGGCCATAAACCATTTTAGTTGCCCTTCTTTGTGCAGTCTAATGTATTTATATCCTTCTGGAGATATGGCCTCCAGAACTGAACACAGTATTCTAGATGAGGCCGTACCAATGACCTATACAGTGGTATTATTACTTCTTTCTTTCTGCTACTGATTCTTCTCCCTATACAACCAAGCATCTGACTTGCTTTGCTACATTGCTTACCTGCCATTAAGTCAACTGAAATAGTGACTCCTAGATCCCTTTCCTCCTCAGCAGTTTCCATTATAGTGCCATTAATACAATATTTAACCTTTGGGTTTTTGATACCCAAATGCATGATTTTGCATTTTTTGGCATCAAACTGTAGTTGCCACAGTCTTGGCCTTTCCCTTAGTCTACCTAGGTCATCAATCATTTGTTTTACCCCTCCTGGCTTGTCTACTCTGTTGCATATCTTTGGGTCTTCTGCATAAAGACATACTTCCCCTTCAATACCATTTGTAATGTCACCAATAAAGATATTAAAAAGCACTGGTCCAAGTACAGATCCCTGGGGTACACCACTGGTAACCTTTCCCTCCTGTGAGTGCACTCTATTTAGTTTAACTCTGGTTTTTAACCAGCAACCAAGATCTTTTGCATTCAACCATGTTAGAATCCAATATGAAACCTTTCAGTTTATTTAACAGTCTGCGATGTGGGACAGTGTCATAAACCTTACTAAAATCTAGAAAGCTAAATCTACAGCCCCCCCCCCTTGATCCATTACTTTAGTCACCTAGGCTAAATAGTCCATAAGATTTGTTTGATACGACCACCCCCAGCAAATCCATGCTGTTTGGGATCCCTTAAATTGCTGCATTTGAGATATTCTACAACTCTTTCTTTTAAGAGTGTTTCCATCAATTTCCCTACTACTGATGTAAGGCTCACTGGTCTGTAGCTGTTCGCCTGTTCCTTGCTTCCAGTTATGTGCAGTGGGACTACATTCGCTCTTTTCCAATCCTCTACAATTACTCCTGGAGCTAGTGACTGATTGAATAATTCTGTTAATGGGGTTACCAGCACACCTTTAAGCTCTTTTAGTATCCTTGGAAGTATCCCATCTGATCCCATTGATTTATCCACTTTCAGTTTTGAGAGCTCTATTGGGACCTTCTCCTCTATAAATGAACTTGTATCCACCTCATTTTTATGAATATAGTTGCAATTTAACGGTGGCCCCTTCCACTCTCACTCATTTTTATATGTAGCCATCAGCATCAGGAATGAAAGAGCAAAAACCAGTAAGTATTTTGAGTGCAGGTATGATGTGTGGATACTTGGAAATATACTACGGATATAAAATTGTTAAACTTCACTTGACTGCATACTGAGCATTAACCAGGAGACTGTTCTTGCACAATTTCTCAGAAGCCACATTGTTTTAGAATAAAGAATTTAACTTTGCAGAAATATTTCCAGTCTTATTTCCAAATGGACCATAAACGAGATATGCAAGATGACGAACGGAATCGTATTATTCATTGCTGATTACTCTTAAGGTTAACACCCCCCTGGGTGAGAGAAAGATAAAAAAAATAATCCTCTGCGACTGCAGACATCAGTCTTTGTGATGAAGGTGAGCAATAAAGACTAAATAGTCAGCTTGTTTTGCATGTCAGAAAACCACACATCTTAGAAGCACAAACATGCTCCACGATTATACATCAATTAGACTAAGCAGAGTCAGGGAAACTGGGACAGAGGCACAGTCAGAAATGGACAGCAATTTTGCATATAGTAATTGCTTTGTAATATGCAATCAGAGAGCAATATGAGACACTTACTGTACTCCCAATAGCCAAACACGATTTGTGAGCTACCTGCAGACGTCCTCAAAAGCAACAAGAAAAAATAAATGAACAGAATAATTTGTGACATGGATTCAACAAGGTGCTGGAAACCTCTCTTAGAGATCCTGGGCCATGTACATTGATCAATTGCACTAATGGAGCACAAAACATCCAGCTGCTGGCCTCACCTTCAAAAGGTCCATCAACCACCCCCTGGTACGTGGCAATGTTGTCAAGGCTTCTCCCCAGGAACTTCCCATTTAAATAAATAAAAAGCTCATTAGACGGGGCCTTGACAATGCCATTGTCAAAATGTTCTTTTTTTTTTGCATCTTAAAAGAGAAACCGAAACTAAAACAAATCTGTGTCAACCTGAATGTAAACCTGGTTTGCCAAGTTGCTTGCAACCATATTGGCAAGATATTTCCTGGTACATGGGCCAAAAACAATTGTTTTGCTATTTAAAACAAAAAAAAAAAAAATCAACCAATCTGCAGACTTAAAAGCTACTTAGTTAATGAACTTCATGTACATGTTGCCATCAGCCAATGCACTGCCTGGGACCCTCATGGCCTAATTACCAGACCAGGACTGTGTAAATTTGGCCATTCAAGTGTGTGACAAAGTTGGACAAACATTGTGTCATTTAGTGATGAAGCCATGTGACCAGATCTGACCACTCATGTAAAGCTTTAACTTGTACTACAGCTACAAAATTGCTTCCGAAAAATAATTCAAGTACTGAACTCTAAAGAAAGGGTTCCATCAAATTGCTCTTTATCTTTGTAAAATGATACATGTATTGACAGGTGCCCTTTAAAAATCCATTGAAACTAAAGGTGGTTTGATATCACCTGAAAAAAAAAGTATCTTAGAATAATCACATAATATATGTTAAAGATCCTAAAAAGCAAAAGGATTTATTGAACTAGGAGCTCGGCTTAATCTTTTCAGCTCCCCTTCATTTGCTTTCCATCAAGACATACGCTCTAGGCAGAGTTGGGTCTGTTAGTCACCTTTGGATACAATGCAGGTCAGCAATGCTCTGTGGCTTGGACAAAATGGTCAATCTCTGTAACTAAGGGAAAACGAACAAACAATTCTGAAAATAAAATGGCCTTAGTGACAGCCACAGAAGGAAGCAATGTATATAGCAAAGGAGGGCATCTACAATGCCGTAAGTTCCACGTTATCTGAAAGAGGAACCTCCTTCACATCATGAACATATATTGCAAGCATTAGTTATTATAAAATATAATGTTTTGTTAAACTTATTTTGGAAGAAAAACTCATCTCTCAAATGTTTTCTTCAAAAGTTATTGTTGAATAATAAAATTTTCTACCGTCATCCAGGACAGTCACACACTACAGTTCATTAGATTTCATATACGCCTACTACTGCTGCAGGAAAATTGTTTAATATCAGGCACTTCTTTGAATTCCTGTGTTAAAAGCAATGATGACTCAGCATCTGTACAGCCAGTGATCTGAATACAAGAAGTGTCAAGTCCACCAAGATTCAGAATTCTCCTTCAGCCAGAGATTGTACCTGTAATTGAAACACCAGCTGATAATTACTTCACAAATGCCAGGAACGGTGCTCAGACATTCAGCTAGTAGAGGGGAAGGAGATGTTAGAATATGGTTCTCAGTGTAGAATCATTTGAGCCCATGTAGATCACTTTATCTTCCTATAAAAGTTCAGTAATAATAATAATAATAATAATAATAATAATAATAATAATATTATTAAAACACACACACTATATATATATATATATATATATATATATATATATATATATATATATATAACACACACAGTATATATCACCACAGAATCTGCATATTTGCATGTATTAACATGAGTAAAAGCTGCTGCCCTGCTTAATCATAGACTAGTACTAGCTAATGGGGAAAACAAACAGCATATTTTTATATATTTTGTGAAAGTTTGTGTCCTGTGATCCTTCTTGTACACCAACGCTAGGAAAGGCCTCACCTGTCAACCAAGTAAAGTTATATTAAGGTTCGCCGATTGTTATAGCTACCAACAGATATGTCATTTTCAAAGAAGCAGCTAGGTATTTGCTTTCTGTTGAACATCTATAACAAGAAATTTGCTTTACCAAGGGTTGTCAGAAATGAATATTTCCTTTATTGAAGCGAACAAGTCACATTCAAATGAAGATGTCAGAGTGCATTATGCTCTCCCCTGGGCTGACCTCCTCTACACATCACAGCCATATTGCTGTTTAGGCTGGAAGAAGCCTGCTCAGGAGAAAGCTCACAGAATACTCTCTTTTCTTTTGTTTAGTACATAGTACTAAAGACACTATGTAGAAAAGCAAAAAAAACAAAAACCAGAAGGACCGGTAAAAGTTTGATCATGTGATTTTTATGACTGGGAAGTTCAGAGAGAATATTTAGTCAGGGAATTTCCCCTTTAAGATTACCCCACCGCTTCTGGTGAACTGAATATTGGTTCAATTCACAAATAAAAGCTCATCCACTTTAAATGTGTAAATGACTGTAAACAAAGCTTATAAATTATCTTGTCATATCCTACTTCACAAGACATGTGTCCATAACTAAACTTGGTTGGAGATGACTGAATTAATTTTTTAAAAAAAACAGCTCCAAACATCTGCAGAATAAGTCACTTTAGGTACAAACATATAATTAAACAAGTGTCACAATTAAGTCTTTAGATCTTTCTTTAAAGCGTTTCCAGAAATGCAAACTAAACGTTCTGCCTTTCAGAGGTCCACTCTCACTAAAAGATAATTAAGTTGTTCACAGAGAAGTGGAACCATTACAAGGCAATTACAGTTAAACCAGAAAGTCTTGTTCAATACCTTCTAGTCCATTTGTGTATACCTTTCTTTCAAGAGCACTGTGCAGATTTATTGCTTATAGGACTTATTTATCAGAAGTTCTGTAAATATATATGTATAAATGGTGAATTTTAATGTCAACAATTCAGTGTTTATTAGGAAAGCTTGTGTATTATGATTAATCACACACTAATATTTATAATTATATGTATATATATATATATTAGAAATCACTTTAGAATTCTGCAATCTTTATAAAAGTACTAAGCTTACAGTCTCATGCACTTATATGGGTACAGAACTCCCCAGTGATGTCCGATATCCATATAATTTAAGTAAGGGCAGCACGGTGGCTAAGTGGTTAGCACTTCTGCCTCACAGCGCTGGGGTCATGAGTTCAATTCCCAACCATGGCCTTATCTTTGTGGAGTTTGTATGTTCTCCCCGTGTTTGCGTGGGTTTCCTCCGGGTGCTCTGGTTTCCTCCCACATTCCAAAAACATACTGGTAGGTTAATTGGCTGCTAGCAAAATTGACCCTAGCCTCTGTCTGTGTGTGTATGTTAGAGAATTTAGACTGATGTGAATGAGTTCTCTGTACAGCGCTGCGGAATCAGTGGCGCTATATAAATAAATGATGATGATATAATTTAAGTAAGGGATGTATTGCCATTTAATAGATCTCAAATGAAACAGCAGTACATATGACGTTAAGAGGTGAAGACATGTTAATAAGAACCTTTCAAGTATTGAAACATGCATTTAATCAAGAAAAATAACTTTTTAATATAACCAGCAGTTTTTAAACTGGACTTGTGAGGGGAGCTTTGGTCACAACAGAGGAACTAAAACTTAGGCAGACAAATATACGTCATGCAACCATTTATTTGCCCTAATCATTATTTCACTAATGCTAGTGTGACTACTCATGCAAAGCTTTGTACAGTCAATCTTGTTAGAAGGATTAATCCTGGGCAGATTTAGTTAACACTGAGACACGGTGCAGGGAACTGATAATAGACACGTGCAACAACAAAAAAACAACCCCAATTCCCTGATCAATCAACTCCAGAAAATGTGCTTGTACATTGTCTGCCCTTTAGCTTTCATTTAGCTGTATAGTGCAGAAACAAAGGCACTGGATTCAGTGTAATGATAAGTCATGGGACGTTATTGTGTATACTTATATCTCCATCAAACAAAGCCCAGTAGCTGCAATAGCCAAAAACCTCTGCAGTCTAATACAGAGCTATATGATTCATCCACTCTGCAAGGCACTACCTCCTCCCTCCAGTGAGTTTGAATTAGAGGACACATGTAGAAATGAAGACTGCTATGTACTATGCACGCATCTAGCTGGTGCTTACCTCGCAGGCTGCTCTCATGGATGTAGGGAGGTGCAGTAGGGGTGACATTGCCAGAATTAGGAGAGATCAGAGGGGAGCGTTCATCAATTCCATCAGCAGCCATGACTGCAGCAGCTGCAGCTCCAGCAGAGGGGAGGGAAGGAAGCTTCTCACAATGTGCATGTCAGAGGGCTGGGAATCACAAGGAGGAGGGGGGCGGAGGCACGGTGACAGCACATCCGCCCACCTTGACCCTCACTCAGTTACATATCAGGCAACAAGGAACTTCTGCTATATTATGATTTATATATATATATATATATATATATATATATATATATATATATATATATATATATATATATATATATATATATATATTTATTTATTTATTTACATACATATATATATATTATATTGCTAAACCCTCACAGCTTGGTATATTTGTATGCCCTAAATAAACCAAGTTCATCTACAAGTTTCAATCAGCTTATGTTAGGATGGGATACAAGCAATCCCTTGTGTTAGGCACTAATTATCTACTCAGGGTGAATTCATCAAGCTCCAGGTTCGAAAAAGTGGAGATGTTGCCCATAGCAACCAATAAGATTCTAGGGGGCAGATTCAATTCTTAAAATATCCGCATGAGGTGCCTCTGGAAAGGACGCGAGACACCTTGGGCGGATATTTTTTTTACAGAAGTAATGCTCATTTTTGCTTGTGCCCCATAGAGGTACGAGCAAAAATGGGCATTCGTTTTTATCGTAATATTGGTAAAAATGCATTTCGGGCTATGTTCTCAGGAACATCGCAGACAATTGAATCTGCCCCTTGTTATCATTTATTTAGTACATTCTACAAAATTGCAGCTAAAATATGATTGGTTGCTATAGGCAACATCTCCACTTCTTCAAACCAACAGCTTGATAAATTTACCCCTGGTCTCTTAATAGACATTTACTGAGCTTCTTAGCAAAATGTTTGAATGGTAACTGTACCTATAGTGTAATATTAATCCAATATTCCTCTTCCTTAAACTAGCTGAATGGTGGAACCCCTGCAGTCCTGGGGAACACACCTCAGCCAGCACTGCACCACCTCTTGGGGGGGACTGTACCCCATCTGATGTGATTTAATGCATGGCATCACCAAGCTGATGAGGTTTAGTGGGTCAAGGGCTGGGCAGATCAGGGACAAGGGTTAGCATATCAGGGTGGGGCTTATTTTGTCCCAATTTTGGCTTATTTATATTCCATTTTATTTTATCTTATATGAAGCATAGTTGCAAATACAAGTCATATTTCAATGCAGCACATACATTAAAACGCTTCAAATAAAAGATCAAATAGCTATATTCATCACTGTATTAACAAAGTAATTCAACAGTTTAAGTAAAAGTGTTCGACCATCCACATAAAATCCACCTGTGATTGTCTGATTAGGCCCCATTCTCCCCACACTAGTTGGTACATCATTGATTAGTCTCCTCTATGCCTACCAGTGGACCTGAGACATTTTTGGGGGAACTTCTGCTACTGCCTGTAACATAATGAGTTTTGTATCTGTCAAATCAATCTACAATTCTTCATTCTGAGGTATGGTTGTATGATCTGTGCCCCAGGGATTTATGTTACCGCTAACAGGTTTTTATCTACCATTAGGTTTGTTAGCTACTCAGGGGCAAACGCAGGATTTTAGGAGGGGGGTTTCCACAGCACACCACCAGTGGGCGTGACCAGCATGCATGGGGCGAGGCTATAATTTTAGACAGTGCTAGGTAGCTCTCTACACGAGCAATGCTGCGTGCACTACTGTTAGGAGCATGCAGCTCCCCCTTCATGAGCAGAGCAGTGTGAAGTGGGACATACCCCCCAATTGTCCCTGTAGTCGGGACAAAGTCCTGACTGAGTGGGTCAGTCCCCAAACTTAAGACTGCCCCACCAGAATCAGGACAGTTGACAGACTGTCCTGTTCTCTCCTACCTGTTCTTCCTGCTTTCAATACTTGTTGCTGCTGCTCATGTCCTAAGCTCAATTGTGCTTGTCTGGATCCTGGAATGTTGGTTCCCTGTTTGGAAATAGAATAGGTACATGAGATATAGAAATACCAGCAATGAGTGAACACAGCAGGCCTTCCTGCCTCTATGCAGTCCAACATTAAATCAAAACAACTCATATTTTATTATTAGTACCCCTTTCTTGTAACCAGCCCGACTGTAAAATAATTTTATTCACCTTTAATAAAAAGACCTATTTCCCCCAAACAACCCCAACATTAAATTAACAGTAATCACATTTATTACCATACATTAAATAACTTGCATTCACTTTTAATAAATAGCATTCCTTTTTCCAAAACTCTGCCACACATTTAATTTATAGCACCCAAATCACCCCAACATTAAATTAATCATCCTAGCCTACTTTAATAAGTCTGTACCAACCCCACTATTAATGTCACAAATATATGCGTACCTGCTATTGTTGGCGCAACTCGGAGGAAGGCGCGGAGTCTAACGTGCCCCTGGTATTCACCAGGAACCCCCGCAAGGAAGTATGGACTTCGCTGCAGGGACACGCAGGTCGCGGTCCTTCCACGAGTCAACAGCGAGATACAAGGAGGTGCCAGACAGGCCGGGTCAGTAACGTTCTGGTAGTTCACGGTACACAAGGATGTCCAGGAGAATGGTGAGACAAGCCGGGTCGGAACGTTCAGGTAGCGCAGTACAGAGGGAGAATCCAATAGGGGTGGTCAAAACGGTCTGGGTCAAAAGGGTCACAGGCAGCACTGGAATAGTCAGGAACAAAGTAGGATACTGGTACACACACAATACGCTGGAGGCAGGAAGACCTGATACTCTGGCACAGGAGTCAGGGCAGGAAGTGCCTATAAAGCCCAGGGGACCAATAGTCGTGATGGGCGGCAACTAATTAGCGCTACAGCGCTATACAATAGTGTCCCTTTAATGGCAGCAGCTAATTAGCACTGCTGTGCTAAACCAATAGCGTCCCATTGCCTAGCAATGGGAAGCGCATGCTCAGATGGCCGCGCCGGACGGTGGGGACTTCTTGCATCTGGTTGCTAAGCAACCAGACGCGCAGGATGATGACGCAGGCGGCCGCCCAGAGGAGGCAGCAGGACGGCGCCTGACAATTAAATTAGATTGCCCCACCATCACCCCACAAACAAAATAAAACCCATTAATTAGCCACTACCTACCTCACACATTACATTGCCACAAGCCCCATGCCATCAAACACACACACACACTACATTGCCACAAGCCCCGTGCCATCACACACACATTACACTGCCACAAGCCCCCTGTGCCATCAAAACACACTAAATGCCACAAGCCACTTGCGCCATCACACACACACATTGCCACAAGCCCCCTGTGCCATCACACTCACGCTACATTGCCACAAACCCTCTGTGCCATCACACACATACTACATTGCCACAAGCCCCCTGTGCCATCACGCACACACTACATTGCCACAAGTCCCCTGTGCCATCACACACACACTACATTTCCACAAGCCCCCTGTGCCATCACACACAGTACACTGCCACAAGCCCCCTAGTCAACACACAGACACACAACATTGACATCACCCCCGCCCCCCCTGCTGCCCTCACACACAACACTGACATCAGCACCCCTCACTTACCTTTAGGTGCTCTTCTGCTGCATTGCTTCTCGCTGCACAAACAGGAAGTGAAGTGAGCACTTACGATTGGCTGCCTGTTGCTGCCACTGACCACTAATGACTCGATCGTCGCCCCCCCCCCCCCCATCTTCTCGTGGCTCGCCACCCCTTCCTCCACCCGCGCTGGGTGGGGAAGAAGAGAAAGAAAAAAAAAACGTCAGGCACACCAGGCAGAACAGGGGTTTCCAGAGACTAGGAACCCCCCCCCCCCCTGTGTGCTACTGTATTTATAAAGGCTCTTATATAAGTGCAGTTACACCTGCCCTGTCTCAGGTCGATGGAGCATTTTTTTTTTTGCACTTGGTGTAATGAGTGTTGGGAACAGTTATTACACCATTTTGTCCACTGATGTGTATTCAAGCTTTATGGCAGATATTCAATTATGTTGAGGTCTCCTTTCATTAAAAGAGTAAATGGTAACCTTATTGGTGCTAATATGAATGAGGTAATGACGCTGCAGCTCAGGTTGATCTTGATTCAAGATGTGGATCAATGTAGCATTAATATAATCAGTCAATTCAATTGCAGCAAAATGCTTATCTTTCACACTGTTCTTCAGGAACTTAATAGTCCTATAATAATTGTGAAGAGAATACTATTCTAATTATAGAGGGCCCCAGTGCTATGGTGAGTTATTATTATTATTATTATTATGGAAGCCCCATTGGCTGTAGATGTATAGTGTAAGATAAATAATTGATTCTGTACTGGTGCTCACTGTTTTTTTCCCCTTATAAAAACGTGAAGTAATCCAAAGTGCTTCATCTGTGATGTGGAAATTATGACAGCATTATCTTCCTCTCTGTATCCAGCAGTTTGAAGCGGACGAGGAACATTCACATGGCTGCAGTATCAATTAAGGCTCCTGACAAGATAATTACTAGTCATATAATACAGAAAATGTGTTTGTGAATTAATTTATAGTGATAGCTTGATGTGGGTATAATTTAAGCCAGTGCTAGGCCGCTCTCCAACCCATCCACTTCAAACACATGGGCATTGCTGCGAACGCAGCATCCCCTTCACAATCAGAGCCGTGTGAAGCAGGACATAGTCCTGACTGAGAAGGAAAGTCCCACCAGAATCAGGACTGTCCCACCAGAATCAGGCCAGTTGGCAGACTTACCGTCTCTCTCCTACCTGTTGTCACTCACCAGACTGTTAGTTTCTCTGGCTCAAGACCTAGGTCCCTCTCTGTCTTGCCGATGCCTGTCTTGCGCCGCGGCCGCACGCCATCTTGACCAGGGGTCTGCGCATGTGCAGACCTACAGACTGTTAAAACCTTGTTCCTCTCCTCATTGGATGATTAATTACTTCTCACTATTTAAGACACCTGCGGTCCTACTACCTTTGCCTGTTCTTGGTCCTCATTCTGCTGAGGTACCAAGGAGTTCTCTGTTCCTGTTTATGGTACCTGTTTGCTGTGGATGCTACCTCGTATCTTACCTGCACCTGGACAAGTCTTTACTCCACGCCAGTGGTAATACCTGTCAGCCGCAGACCGCTCCATGCTACCTCGTATCTTACCTGTACCTGGGCAAGTCTTTACTCCACACTAGTGGTAATACCTGTCAACCGCAGACCTCTCCATGCTACCTCGTATCTTACCTGCACCTGGACAAGTCTTTACTCCACGCCAGTGGTAATACCTGTCAGCTGCAGACCGCTCCATGCTACCTCGTATCTTACCTGTACCTGGGCAAGTCTTTACTCCACACCAGTGGTAATACCTGTCAGCCGCAGACCGCTCCATGCTACCTCGTATCTTACCTGTACCTGGGCAAGTCTTTACTCCACACCAGTGGTAATACCTGTCAGCCGCAGACCGCTCCATGCTACCTTGTATTCTACCTGCTCCTGGACAAGTCTCTACTCCACGTCAGTGGTAATACCTGTCAGCCGCAGACCACTCCATACTACCTCGTATCTTACCTGCTCCTGGACAAGTCTTTACTCCACGCCTGTGGTATTACCTGTCAGCCGCAGACCGCTCCATGCTACCTCGTATCTTACCTGTACCTGGGCAAGTCTTTACTCCACGCCAGTGGAAATACCTGTCAGCCGCAGACCGCTCCATGCTACCTCGTATCTTACCTGTACCTGGACAAGTCTCTACTCCATGTCAGTGGTAATACCTGCCAGCCGCAGACCGCTCCATGCTATCTCGTATCTTACCTGCACCTGGACAAGTCTCTTCTCCACGCCAGTGGTAATACCTGTCAGCCGCAGCCCACTCCTAGCTACATTGTATGTTATCTATTATCGGGACTAAGTTTCTACTGTGAATCTGTAGTGATAGCTGCTAGTCGCTGACTTCTCTACTACACTGTATTATTGGCTGCTCGTATAGACTTTCCTTCAGTTGTCAAGCATCTGTCTGTTTCAAGTTTACCTGCATGCTAGCACTTCGGAACTTCTCATTTCCAGTTACTACTGGTCATCATACTCGCTGTGTCATTACTGTTTCTACTACTCAGAGACTATACATCCTCTGGCATTCCTTCTCCTATCCAGCTCAAGGAGATCCGTGTTCTCATTGTGTATAGCTGTATCCGCATATTTACCATACTCCCCAGAGGGCCGCGACCTGCACAGTGGAAGCCGCTAAAACCCATACTTCCTTGCGGGAGTTCCTGGAGAAGACCAGCCACTGTGTTACACTCCGCGCCTCTGGTGAGTAGAGCTACATCTGGTAAATTCTGGGTCAAAACTCCTAGTGCCCGTGACACCTGTTTTTATTGAGTTCACTACATGTGGCTGCTCTTGTTGCTGCTTGTCTGGCTCCTGGAATGTTGCTGCCCTGTTTGGAAAAAAGATAGGTACATGAAATATGGAAAGCCTGGCAATGAGTGAACACTCTAGCCCCTCACCCAGTCCAGATGTTAAATCAATAGCATGCAGCATCCACGTTTAGTAATTAGGACTCACAATGTCCAAAGGGTTGGGAGGAGAATGCAAACCGGTGGCTCAGTGGTTAGCACTTCTGTCTCACAGCACTGGGGTCATAAGTTTGATTCCCGAACCATGGCCTTATCTGTGTGGAGTTTGTATGTTCTCCCCGTGTTTGCGTGGGTTTCCTCCGGGTGCTCCGATTTCCTACCACACTCCAAAAACATACTGGTAGGTTAATTGGCTGCTATTAAATTGCCCTTAGTCTCTTTCTGTCTGTGTGTGTGTTTGGGGATTTAGATTGTAAGCACCAATAGGGCAGGGACTGATGTGAATGAGTTCTCTGTACAGCGCTGCGGAATTAGTGTCGCTATATAAATAAATAGATAATGATGATGATGATGATGATGAAATCCATTGCCTGTGCATATGTCATAGCGTAAAATACTTTTTTTTTTTTTAGAAAATTGGCACTGGTTCTCCCAGAACCACTTACTCATCTATATATACTAGAGATGTTCACTGACCTCCGTGTTTTGGTTTTAAGTTTTGGATCTGGATGAACTTCGTGTTTTGGTTTTGGCAAAACCGCCCTCGCGTATTTTGGTTTTGGATACCTGTTTTTATTCTAAAATTCCTATTTTTTGTTCCTACATTATTATTAACCTCAATAACATTAATTTTCAGTCATTTCCAGTCAAGTGACAAGAACACTGCTACCCCTCCTATTTCTGAATGAGCAATGGTACTGAGCAATGGCACTGGAGACTGGAGAGTGACAAGAACACTGCTACCCCTGTTTCTGTGTGAGCAATGGTACTGAGCAATGTCACTGGAAACTGGAGAGTGACAAGAATACTGCTACCCCTCCTGTTTCTGTATGAGCAATGGTACTGAGCAATGGCACTGGAAACTGGAGAGTGACAAGAACACTGCTACCCCTCCTGTTTCTGTATGAGCAATGGTACTGAGCAATGGCACTGGAAACTGGAGAGTGACAAGAACACTGCTACCCCTGTTTCTGTGTGAGCAATTGCGTTGGATCTCCTGGGGAGGGAGGTACTTATGGAATCCAAAACCTGCAAGATCCGACAACGCAACAATGACGTTTTGGCAAGATTCAGATCAGAGGACGCGCGAAAGTACCGAGCCGGCTCGCGAGCCTATTCGGATCCTCTAAGTTCGGGTGCGCTCGGTTTTCAGAAAACCGAGCCCGAGCATTTCTAATATATACCCATAATCTCAGAAAAGATACTCTTCATAAACATTAACTGCACTAGACAGAGAGCATTCGAGTGGGCAAAACTTTATATTAGCATATCTCCCAACATTTGGGAATCCGGCATTGAAACAGGGGCATGGCCACATTATAATGGAGATGTGACAACATCACGATGGGGGCATACCTAGCACTTTTGAAGTGATAGACTGCTCCATACTCTCCTCCCCTCTCCTCCAAACACCACCATTGCCGTGCTCATCAGTGCACGCGGCTCACGTTCACAGCTGCCCTTGTATGTAGAGCAACATTGAATGAGACATGTCTAACAAATTTCACACCCGTGGGACAGCTGTGCTGATCGCAGGGCCGTAACTAGGGGTGACCGCCCAGGGCACAACGCTGAAGGGGGCGCAATTTAGGAATATTTTAGGCTAAATTGGTTAAAATTGAGGGCTAGGGGGGCAACATTTGTCTTTCTCGCCCCAGGCGCTAGAATTCTAAGTTACGGCTCTGGCTGATCGGGACAGGAGGACAGAGTCCTCAAATCGGGACTGTCCTGCCAAAATCAGGTCGGTTGGGAGGTATGTATCAAATATAGACCACAATTACATACTGAAGAAGTGGATACACCCAGACCCTCCCACATTAACTCTATTTAAAGAAAAGCAATTCTTTAACTTCTCCATTTAGGGGTATATTTATAACAGTAGAAAAGCCATAGTGTCGGCGAAAACATGTACCGCCACAATATTTGTTCATCTCTCGGATGGCGATAACAGAAGAAAATTAATGAAAAAAATTATTATTTAAATAAACTTTTTTTTTTTTTTTTTTTTTTAATGTTCAATAGTTTTTAAATAGTTTTTGTAATTTTTGTTAATATGTAAAATATATTTTTAACTACTATCTACTACTGCTATCCCCACAGATTGGCCTGGCAAAGCAGTAAGTTAGCCCTTACCGCTCTGTGCCAGTATTGCTGAGGCAGCTGAATACCGTTTATCTGTAGTAGAGATTTTATTGATAAATTGCAGCGAGGACAGATTTTTTTAATTAAAAAAAAAAACAATTATTAACGCTGCATGTTAATAAATGGGCCCATAATGGCTACACACAATGGTCCTCAGTCATTAAGAAGCTCAAAGCAAAAAAAAAAAAAAAGGAGTAACTTTGCACCTTGTCAAAACCATGTTGCATTGGAGGGGGACGTAAATTTAAAATGTGGGGATAGATTTATAATTGGGGTAGGGCATGTCCTAGATTGACTTTAAATTTCAGTGTAAAAATAAAGGGCCTGATTCATTAAGGATCTTAACTTGAGAAACTTCTTATTTCAGTCTCCTGGACAAAACCATGTTACAATGCAAGGGGTGCAAATTAGTTTTCTGTTTTGCACATAAGTTAAATACTGACTGTTTTTTCATGTAGCACACAAATACTTGATAGCTTATTTGAACACTGAAATTTAAAGTTGATATTTGTGTGCTATATGAAAACACAGGTAGTATTTAACTTATGTGCAAAACAGAATACTAATTTGCACCCCTTGCATTGTAACATGGTTTTGTCCAGGAGACTGCAATAAGAATTTTCTCAAGTTAAGATCCTTAATGAATCAGGCCCAAAGTTATTAAGTATTTGTTTGCTACATGACAAAAAGGCCAGTATTTTCTTTATGTGCAAAATAATAAACTAATGTGTACCCCTTGCATTGTAACATGGTTTGTCCAGGATCAAATGTACTTTTTTTTTTTTTTGCCTTTCCCTCCTTAATGACTCAGGCCCAATGTGTACTAAAGAAAAACAGACAGAGATACTTTTAAACTTGCAAGCGCTTTAGTCGTATATATTACCAGAACACATTAAAACAACATGGTAATAGACCTCAGGGCATGGTACCAAACTAGAATAGTCTATTGGGATGACACAATTAACTTAACCTTCTGCCTCCCATGGTTTTTCCTCTCCTCTTCTCTTTTCAAAGTGGCTTATTATTACATTGCTCTTAAGGGGTAAACTCTGCGGGGAGGGGAACCTGCAAAACTAGAGAAATGTAAGATCCGCCTTGTGGTCAGTTTATATTGTTATATGCTAATGTGTGGTTTGGAAAATGCATATATATCAATAGTTATATATAGTTTCAATCATATTTATGTACAATCTTTCAAAGGCTTCATACTGATGTCACTGACAATTAGATTGAATTTATATGTCAAATTATTTATCTGTAATAAAAAAGCTCTCCACAGTGGAAAGAAGTTCTCTAGCTTTTTACTAGTGCTAGCCTTACTATATGCCAAAGAATGGATATGGACAGAAAGGGTGGGTTGCGCTACCTCTGAATGTGTAGAGCAGCCAAAAACTAACCTGAGGTGTATAGGAGGGAATCCCTACCCTCCCAGAAGGAGACTGGGTTTAAATAAATGTATATCAGGTTCTGGGCGCTAATCAGTTTGGAATGTATAACGAAATGAATGAGTGAAGTGAGGTAAAAGATCATGGGTATTTATTGTAACATGATATACATGAAACACATTCCGGCCGGAAAATGTTATGCGTGCAATTGCACCAAACAATTAGTATGCAAATAGCACATACATAGTGCAAAAACAAAACAAAATGAATGAATAAATGAATACTTCAGGAGGACAAAACCAAAAACAAAACCAAAACCACAGAACTAAATATGTCTCAGTCCTGGCTTCAACATGAGCCCACTGGGTATGCTGTGAGCCCGTATAGATGTAGCGTAGATAAATCAGAAGTGTTGTCCAACGGACCAGTGTGTAAATGTCCAGAAATGTCCAAGAAATATATAAAACAAAGGGTCCGGGATGACTTACATGTTGAAGTTCGGCAGTAGAGGTTTATTCGTGGAGCGGAGATTCCTCCTGGGATGCGGCAGATTGAATTTATATGTCAAATTATTTATCTGTAATAAAAAAGCTCTCCACAGTGGAAAGAAGTTCTCTAGCTTTTTACTAGTGCTAGCCTAACTATATGCCAAAGAATTAATATAATTTATTTACCAGGTGCCACAAAGGGTCCGCAGTGCTGTATAATGGAGGTAGAGAAAAACAACTACAAATTACATAATGCACAAACAGCAACAAGTTACATAGTAGAGCAGAACAACTACAAATTACACAAAACAGTAACGAGTTGCATAATACAGAGGGGGGATGGGGGAAAAACAGGGAGCATACCAACGTGAAGCAAGTCTGTGTCCACGATAATGGGCACAACAAACAGGACCAGAGAGGAGACTAAGACCAGGCAGAAGTTGCCGGTGGATTTTTACATTCTTGGGTTGAGTCCAGTATAATAAAGCTTGAACCTTTCCTAGACCCATGTGTAACCTTTAGCTAGTGATTACATATCCAAGAATTGGAACTTCAGTAGTTTCAGAAACAAATTTCACCAGTTTAACATAAAAAGAATGTTCTCTGAACTTTGGCAACACTAAATGCTGTTTTAATGCTTCTTCTAACTATTCTGCCATGGACTACTTCCTACAGTTAAGGGTGCACTATTGTGCTTGGTAGTTGTGAGGCATGGAGTGTGTGCTGTAGACATGGGTTTCTCCACCTAGTGAGTCTAGAAGTTATTATAATTATCTGTCCATAGCCACGGAGGGCTGTTTCTGTTGGATTACTGTGGTGTAAGTGTTTAGGAGTTGTTGTCTGTAGATATTGTGTATGGAACTGAAATTGTGATGAAACCATGGTCTGTAGAAGGTGGATAATGTTGAGGTAGGTGGTTCCTGGTATGAGGGCGAAGGGTTGCAAGGGGTAGTATAGGAGTGGTAATAATGTCTAGATAAAGTATAATAAAATACAATGGATAAACACTGACATATAGGAATAAAGGGTACAGTGAAATGAGTGGAATTGGGTGTTCTGCTAGGTGAGGAGATGGAAAAGGTAGAGCGATGGGTAAGGTTGGCAGTAAGGAGTGAGGGAGTCTTGTAGGGTGTGTAGGATTAGGGAGGCTGAGAGTGGGGAGAGCGGGAGTGGGGATTGTGGAAATGATTTGGAAGGGGGTCACAATAGCAGATGGGAGATACAGAGTAGGGGATAGGGTGGGTGGGGGCCAAGTTAATGTTTTTTTTGTTTGGTGTATTAAGAGGTAGGAAAAGGTAAGTGTTGTATGAAATACGGGTCAAAATAAGTAGCTGAAAATAGACAGTATTGATGACAAGTAATTAAAAAGGAATATAAATTAAATATATGAAAAGGGAAAGAAAAATTCAAACTGTTAGGCAAGAAAAGACTACTTCTCAATCATCACCATCCTCCTCTCCACGGGTGGCTTCTGAAACCGACCACAATTCTTCTGCTGTCCCCTTAAAGCCAACTTTGCCAAGCTCTGCAATTTAATAGTGAACCGTACTGTCTCTTTCTCTGCTGATCTACAAAAATCTATTGTGGACCTGAAATCTGAAATGACCGCCCTTTCAAAGATGATCACTGTTCTTGAGAACAAAGTTGACTCCACTCTTAAATTTCAAAACGAGGCATCACACAATATAGATTATCTACGAAAGGAGAACGACTTCCTGAAAGATAAATTGGAGGATTTGGAGAACCGGGAACATTGCAGCACTTTAAATCGGCGGCCATCCTTCCCTGTCCTTGCGCAGATTCTCCTTGTATTAGGCCTCTGTCAGGCGGTGCCCCGCTGCTTCCTCGGGATGGCTGCCTATCTCTGCCCCCGTTGCAAGACTTCCGGCCGGATCGTCGGTTGATCTGCGCATGCGCATCCCGTTGCTAGGTAACTGTACGCTATTTATAATCTCCGGTGGCGGCCGATAACAGCACTGTCGCCTTTCTCTCCATTGGCCGTCAGCACTATTTAAGGCAGCCCCTGTCCCCATGCCTGTGCCAGAGTATCAGGTCTTTTCCTGCTGCAGCATTCTAGTGTGATATTGGCTTGTCTGACTACCCTCTGATCTCCAGCTCCCTTACTACCCGGATTGTCTGATTACCCCTTTGTATTTCCCCTGTGCATTGTCTGCTCCTGGAAGTTACCGACTCGGCATTGCTTGACCTCTCTTCTGGATTCTCCCTTGTACCTCTTGCCAGCACGTTACCAGACCGGCTTACTTGGCTACTCTCCTTCTGTGTCTCGCTATACGACTCAGTAAAGAACTGCGACCTGCGTGTCTCCTGCAGAGGAGCCCATACTTTGCAGGAGTTCTTGGTGAAAACCAGGGGCACATTAGATTCCACCCCTTCTACTCGAGTTGTGTCAACGTTAGCAGGTACTCTAGGCATAATTTGTGACAGTATACTCTGGCCATGACCACCGAGGGTACTGGCGAACGGTCAGCCCGAGATTTACTCCTCCATCTGGCTCAGCAAGTTAAACAGCAAGAGACGGCTCAGGCCCACCTGCTTCAGTGCGTCCAGGGAATGGTCACCGCTTTTGACGCCTTGCAAAGTTCTCTGATCGCCCTCCTGCAGCAACTTCCTCTGCAGCAGCATCGTCCAGTGTGGCCACGGTCTCCACTTCTTCGTCCAGCTTGCACATTCCGGCTCCAGAAAAATTTGATGGAGATCCTAAACGGTGCAGAGGCTTTCTGAACCAATGCGCCATACAGTTCGAATGTAATCACAGGGCGATTCCTTCCGGAGCGGACCAAAGTAGCTTTTACTATCTCTTTACTGAGCGACCAAGCCCTTTGCCTAGGCCTCCCCACTGTGGGTACGTAATGACCCTCTTCTTGGTAGTTCGGTATCCTTCATTGAATACTTCAGGAATTTCTTTGACAAACCTGAGAGAGTGTCTTCTGCGGCTGCAAGTCTGTTATGTCTCTGCCAAGGTAATCTTTCCGTAGGACAGTATGCAGTACAGTTCCGTATGCTGGCATCAGAGCTAAAATGGAACAATGAGGCTTTGGTACCTACATTTTGGCAAGGTTTGGTAGACCAGATCAAGAATGAAGTAATTTCCAGAGAACTACCTCCTGATCTAGACACACTCATGTCTCTGTGCATCAAAGTGGATCTGCATTATCAAGAACGCACACAGGAACAAACTTCTACCAGGCGTTTTGTTCCACGATTGGCACCCCAATTCCAAAATCCGGTCCTGCCCACGGAGGAACCAATGCAAATTGGACGTTCTCGGCTTTCTCCAGAGGAACGGGAGAGAATATTTAAACAGCGACTCTGCCTTTACTGTGGAGATTCTGGTCACCTTCTCAAAGCTTGCCCTAAAAGACCGGGAACCCCTTCTCCTAGACGGTGGAAGGGAGGCTGCTTTAGGAGAACTCTACTTTTGCTTCCTATTCCAAAGACACTTTGGAACTTCTCATGACTGTCACCCTGGACACCCCTAAACGATCTTATCCCACCATGGCTTTTGTGGATTCCGGCTCCTCCTTCATCTCGGCAGTTTCGCTTCTTGGCTCCAAATTCCTCTACAACCTTTGCCTCAGCCGCTCTCGCTTACGGCAGTTGATGGTAATCGTGTCAGAAATGGTTCCATCTCATTTGTTACTTCTCCAGTTCGGCTGATGGTAGGAGCTTTACACAGTGAGACTATCCAGTTTCTGCTGCTGCCTAAATCTATTAATCCACTCATTTTGGGATTGCCGTGGCTTCTGATGCATTCGCCTCAGTTGGACTGGGGTCGTGCTCAGGTTACGGCATGGGATTCGGAGTGTCGTCATAGATGTCTTTCCTTGGTGTCTTCCCCCATGGCTCTGGTGATCTGTCATTCCACGTCTGCAGACTCTACTCTTCCTTCAGTGTATGCTGCTTTTCAAGATGTCTTTAGCAAAACTGAGGCCGAAAGTCTGCTTCCACATTGATCCTGGGATTGTCCGATCGAATTAACAACTGGTCAACCAATTCCCAAGGGTCGTACCTATCCGTTGTCACGACCTGAGATGCTAGCCATGTCTTAATACATTGCAGATAAATTGAAACGAGGGTTCATTCGCAAGTCTTCTCCTCCGCCGGAGCAGGGTTCTTCTTTGTTAAAAAGGAAGGTTCTCTATGCCCATGTATTGACTACTGTCCCTTTAACCGCATCACCATTAAGAATCGTTACCCCCTACCCCTTATTGCCGACTTGTTTGACAGGATCAGCGG
Organism: Mixophyes fleayi; assembly: GCF_038048845.1. NCBI lineage: Eukaryota > Metazoa > Chordata > Amphibia > Anura > Limnodynastidae > Mixophyes > Mixophyes fleayi. The sequence continues at coordinate 244,085,372 of NC_134406.1, forward strand.
CTCCCAGATATTCACTAAACTTGATGTTCGAGAAGCCTACAATTTGATTCGTATTAGAAGTGGAGATGAATGGAAGATGGCCCTCAATACCAGGGAAGGGCATTTTGAATACCTCGTAATGCCCTTCGGCCCTTGTAATGCCCCTGCCATCTTTCAATCGTTTGTCAACGAGATCTTCCAGGACTTATTATATACCTCCTGTCACGGTTGGCAATAATGGAAATAGATCCCTAGGCTCTGCTGAATATAGCTAGGCCCACCCACGGGTGCGGAGTCTAACAGGAAGGTGGTTTTCACCAGGAACCTCAGCAAGGAAGTATGGTCTTAGCGGCACCAAACCTGCAGGTCGCGGTCCCGCGAGTGAGTGAACAGCAGAACGTTGTGGAGGAGCCAGGAGATGCAAGAAGTAACACTGGTACCAGCAGGTGAGTGGTAGAGACACAGGAACAGTGGTAATATATACTGATGGTCACTAAGGAGAATTTAGCAATGGATAATTACTGGACAACAGCTGATGAGTCACAGGAGTAGTAGCCACTCTGCGAGGTAGCGCTGAGAGAACTGAAGCTGTCACGATAAAGTACTCTGGAGATGGTAATAGAGATACTGGAGCAGCGATAGTTCAACACAGGCCACGAGCTGAGAGCGGACTGAAGTAGCGGAGGTAACTCGGGACAACAGCTGATGAGTCACAGAAGTATGTTTTTAGACTAGAGAAGAAACCGCACCAGGTAACCCATATTAATCCTCAGGGTGTATGTAATAATCTAGCTTAATAGCATTCACTATACCACCTGAGGCTAGGTGCACCCGATCATTGTATTACTCAGAACATATTTGGTGAAGGAAAAAAGAATGATCTAATGGGGCACTCTAATGGGCAAGAGTATATTAAAGTGTTTGATTATACTATGAATATCTGTTAAATGCGTCTTTATTGATTAAAATTAAAAAATTCCATTAGCGAAATATAAAAGTTGAAAGTTGAATAAAGATACCACCCTAAATGAAGATAACTGATAAAAAGACAAAACTGAGTTTGTCTAACCGCGACTCTGCTCCGTTATGAACCTTACTTTACTACCTTGAGTGTGAAATACTAGTGGTCCCTCGCTGCTCCCACCACTAGTCCCTGCTATTTAGCCGAAAACAAACACAAACAGTTAGATTATCACGCTGCCCGCTGAGATAGAAGGGAGCAGTAGTGAGACCACAATAGTGCAGGACAGCTCTACATTATCCATTATATCCTGCTAGGGAAATTAGCCATCCAATTAAGGTGTAAATGCTATCAATTTTTTTCAGTTATACAAAAGGAAAATTTGCAGGATATAGTGACTATAAGAGGGATCATACTAGTCTCTTTATATATGTTCAGGATACTGCAGTACCTTCAAATTTTATCATGCTAATCCTCTTATAGTGTTGATATTCAATAGTATGTATGATCAAAGTCCACTAATTTCACACAACTGTTTTCTATTGGGATGTGGTGTTAATAAAAGACTTATTATGGTGTATTTCACACTCAAGGTAGTAAAGTAAGGTTCATAACGGAGCAGAGTCGCGGTTAGACAAACTCAGTTTTGTCTTTTTATCAGTTATCTTCATTTAGGGTGGTATCTTTATTCAACTTTCAACTTTTATATTTCGCTAATGGAATTTTTTAATTTTAATCAATAAAGACGCATTTAACAGATATTCATAGTATAATCAAACACTTTAATATACTCTTGCCCATTAGAGTGCCCCATTAGATCATTCTTTTTTCCTTCACCAAATATGTTCTGAGTCACAGAAGTAGTAGCGGCTTTGAGAGTTAGCGATGAGAGAACTGAGGCTGTCAGAATGAAGTACTCTGGAGATGGTAATAGAGATACTGGAGCAGTGATAGTTCAACACAGGCCACGAGCTGAGAGCAGACTGAAGTAGCAGAGGTAACTCGGGACAACAGCTGATGAGTCACAGAATTAGTAGCGGCTCTGAGAGGTAGCGATGAGAGAACCGTGGCCGTCACGATGAAGTACTCTGGAGATGGTAATAGAGATACTGGAGCAGCGATAGTTCAACACAGGCCACGAGCTGAGAGGAGACTGAAGTAGCAGAGGTAACTTGGGACAACAGCTGATGAGTCACAGAAGTAGTAGCGGCTCTGAGAGGTAGCGATGAGAGAACCGTGGCTGTCGCGATGAAGTACTCTGGAGATGGTAATAGAGATACTGGAGCAGCAATAGTTCAACACAGGCCACGAGCTGAGAGCAGACTGAAGTAGCAGAGGTAACTTGGGACAACAGCTGATGAGTCACAGAACTAGTAGCGGCTCTGAGAGGTAGCGATGAGAGAACCGTGGCTGTCACGATGAAGTACTCTGGAGATGGTAATAGAGATACTGGAGCAGCAATAGTTCAACACAGACCACGAGCTGAGAGCAGACTGAAGTGCACGCAATTTACAAGGAGAACAGGAACCAGAACTACAGGCTGCAGGACATGAGCTTGACGAACAGGCGTCAGACAGGTGAATCCAGGAGGCTTAAATAGTGCTCCAAAAACACTTAGCCAATAAGGAAAAGGGAGGAGGTTCTTAAGGAAAACAGGCCCTGCACATGCGCAGATCTAACTGTAGATTGACAATGAACAATTCATTGACAATGTACAATGAATGGTGTGAGCCTGATGCCAGGACATGCCAGTTTCAAGATCAGTGAGAGGCAGGTAACGAGACAGGTGCCCGTATGCAGGACCGGAGCGTGACACCTCCGTTGTAGTATATCTGGATTATATTATTATATTATATATATTATCTGGATTATTTTATATCTGTTTGCGCCTCTGGGTACCACCGAGGAGTAGTACTGAAATAGGAGGAGATGACTTTCCAACAACTTCATTTTACCAATTTGTTTTATGGCAGTTCATAAATGAACTTTGTGTATGTAATTTAAACATTTGAAGACGACGGTCATTGGTTTTGTTTCCATATCATCTGGTCCCAGAAAAATGAGCATGTTAAATTTCTAGGCCCTGCAGGTCATCTCATATATTCAGAAGATTAGGGAGGTCTGCCATAAGGAATTTAAGGAGAGTTAGTCCTTAGATAATTTCAGAGAGACCGACCAGACACGGATTATTACACCGTGATCTGTTCTCCAAATCGTCGATTTTATTCAGCATCTGTTTTTGCACTTTGTGTAGAGATGCAACTTGTTGTTTTAGGGTCTATGCATATGTTGCTCATTAACAGTAACCTGTTTGGTGGTTTGAGATATCTAATATTTAAGTTCTCTTATCGAATTTTGAAGCCTGGTTTTGCTGATTGCTCTGACTACTTCATTATATAATAAAGGTGCCATAGTGCCTGGAGTGTCAGGTATCAAACTAGTCCGTATTAGGTCTTTCACTTCTGAAGCGGAGCAGGTGTCTCCAGAATCTGCATTAGAAAATTTCTCTATAATGTTTGCCGTATGGTCTCCACGGCGCCTGTCGAATTTTGAACGTTGTGATTTTGAAGGGGTTGATAAGCTCATAAATTTATCCATTGTCGGTTATAAGGAACAGTGTTCACATTGTTATTTTTCACTGTAAACTGTAGACAAGGCCATATGCAAGTTAAATCTTATATATTCGGAGACTGGGATAGAAGAGATTTGTGGTGATAAGCAAGCTGTAGAGTGTCAGTGGTTGGAATTAGCTGACAAATTATGAGAAGCCTCTAGATAGCCGTGCGATATAGTAGACATGAAGATAGTCTCTAAAAAAGAGGAAGAATGCTTAAAAGCAATTCCAGAATAGTCAGATAGAAAAATCAAGGCAGTTGTGGTTGTGGAGCATTACACTGATTATAGTTCAGCAGGAACAAGAAAGAGAGAATTTCAAGTACAGTCCGATGAATACAGTGGGAGAAATTCAGTTGTGAATGAGAACTGTGAAGCTGAAAATTTACAAATGATACTCCTGAGAAAGAATAGAAAAAGCTGCTCCGATGAGTGGTTTAAAGTCGTGTGAAGGGAGAAGGATTAGGATAGGTATAAAGTACCTTTCTGTTGGTCTGTTAACAGTGGGGTGGTGGGAGTTAAGATTGGCGGATATTTGGTACCAATTCCTGGTCAAAGCTTTTCTCCAAAATGTCTACTCCTGTGTGCTGTTTGTCGTCCACAGGAGAATTCAGAGCAGGTAACCAGTACAACATAAGGCTGACAACATTTATGCGTTCATGAGAGAGGAGAGGCAGCTGAATATAAGAGCCGAAACTGCCAAGATCGCACTGTGCAAAAATGGCTAGACTCTGCAGGAGCTGATCCGGTGCTATGTGTATGCAATAATCATCTATTATATCACAATGTCTAACAAGAGCAAGAAGCCCACTCTGGGCAAAACAGCCCTCTTTTCACTAAGAACTCAGTGGCCACCATGCAAAGTTCTGACCAATCTTGCTCCTCTAGTCCTACTCCTCCACCGGAAATAGAGAATGACCCCAATGTGCAAACAGCCATCACAAACGTGGCTAATGATATCAAACTAATGTTCCAGCGGGAACTAAGAAGGCCACTGGTGAATTCAAGCTTGATATAGCTTCCCTCGGTTCTAGATCTAACTCTTTAGAGTCTAAGACAGGTGAACTGTGCATGCTAGACAAAGAACTTGCAACGCTCTGCTCTGAAGTGGAGATAATAAATGAAAAGCAGGAAGACTATGGACAGAAATAATAAAAAATATGCAATGTATTTAATTCAGTGCTGAATTCCTCTCTGCAGTCCTTTCTTAAAGATCTGTCATGCATTGAACCTTTCCAGTGTACTTCCTGGGGTCTGGCACACTCCTCTTTTCTCTCCAGGTGGCTACGCTGGATAGCTCTTTTCCCGGGGCTGCCGATGCAGCCTCTGGATGGCAGTCTCCATCTTGTTTCTTCAGTCATACACACACGTCCGTTCCTTATAAGTCTTTTTCTTCCCTCCTATCTACCCAACCCCTAATTGTCTCCACACTATTTAAAGCAGCTGAAGCTGTAATATGGTGCCAGTTTACAAAGTCTTTTGCCTTGTGAGCAGACTGTTGGTTTCTATTTCAGTGTGTACCTAGTAATTCATGTTCCGGTGAGGTGCTGGTAATAGTCTCCTGTTCCAAAGTGCTCCTGGTAATTCCGTCTTTTCCAGTGTGTTACTGGTAAATCCATCTGGTATCGTCATCCAGTATATACCTGGCAACTCTATTCATCCTGTACCTCTTATATTCACTCTTGATTCCACTTACCTGTCACATCTGGTACCTGTACGGAGAGCCCTGACCTGCGTGAGGATAGCAACAAAGCCAATTCATCCCTGGGTGGGTCCTGGTGAATACCTACCTATACTTAGTTTCAAACCAGGCTGATTGTTCAAATTTCCTGTGTGTTCCTGACAATATCTATTTAAGCATATGCCAAACTTATGACTCACAGGGTGCTCACAACCAAGGCGACAGCCAAACAAAAACCAAGGGACATAAATGTCCACCTCTATTATTTCTTAACACGAGAGAGTATACTTCCCAAAACTAGAAATACTGTAACTACTGACTTCCAAAAAATTAAACTTCAAATTTTCCAAGACTTGGCATCCTCCATCAAAAACACCCTTCGAAGAATCCTTCGTCAACATAATTGCAAATACTGGTGGGTTTCCCATTCCAACTACAAGTATTTGAGAATTAAATTGATCTAGCTAAGTCAGTGGAACAAGGGCAAGAGATCCATCAGAACATAGTCTGCCATCCAACTCTCCTAAACCTAAAAGAGCACATCTGTCTGCACCAGAATGGATTAAAGTAGTCAAGCTGCCGGAAAGTCCATTCCTCTGTCACAGCTGCACCACGGCTGAACATAAATACTCTTTTACTTCATTTGTGAAATCTGCTTGTTGACAGGGCCCTATGACTACCTTCTCTCTATTTGTAATAAGCTTTCACAAAAAAACTACACCTTCAGTAGTCCTTTTAAGGATACTTGAACTGATATATTTCACTCAAGAGACCGCTGCACTTCCACTTCAAAAACTCTACCAAAAGTCACAAGACTCATGGTCAGCTACAATACAGTGTGTTATGGACATTAGATTCAGGTGATGTCTCTTGTCTTAAACTCTACACGTGCTAGCTACTTGTTCTTCAGAAGTTTCTTCATTTTGTTGTTAATATTGTTAACTTTTCTTCCTATGGTACACATATTCTCTGCTGAATAAATCCCCTCCCCTTCTATTATGCCCTTCCCTTCTCCATTCCTCTCATCTCCATTCCATCCCACCCCCCTTCCTTTTCTCTCCAATCCTGCCCCTTGTCGTCCTTTGACCCTCCCCTAAAATCACACTCCCAACACATGACTCCTTCCACCCCTATACTCACATAATACCTCCCCCACCTACCCTTTCCCTTGGCATAATCCTACTACATTATCTTCAATAGACAACACTTTGGTCATTTACGCAGAGCTTCTATTTCTTAATGACCCAGTTTATATCTAGCAGTCACAGGCCCTTAAAATGTACGTCAACTTAATATTGAATAGAATTAATCCTCTTCTTCCCTCTTTGATACACCCTGATAATGTTAGCTTCATCCCAGGCCGACAAGTCCCTGACAACACCAAATGAACCATTAATCTCTATCACTGTAACCAAATGCAAAAATGCCTCTTTTTGGTTATGGCGCTAGATCATGACATATCATGGCCTTTCATGTTTAGAGACTCAGGACAATGGGTTTTGATGGTAAGTTCCTTGACGGGATTTCGGCCATATACCACTTCCTCAAAGCAACGGTATTCAGTATTTCCAATGGAACAAGGCAAGGGTATCCCCTCTCTCCACTGATTTTGCATTGCTAATCGAAACCATAACCCGAAAAATTTGGCTATATATAAATGAGGATATTATTATTCGTTTTATTTATAAGGCACCACAAGGCTTCTGCAGTGCCGTATATAGCAGGTAACAACATACCACAAAATTACATAAATACATACAGATAAGACCATTGGGTACAGATAAACCAATTAATGGATGCAAATAACAGAACAAATCGCATGGTGTAAAAAAACAATACAGCAGAAGTCAAAACAGGGACAGAGCGAGGGCAGACATGACACATAGAGTGCAGACATGAGAAATAGAGTAGAGTACCCTGCCTGTGAGAGCTTACATTCTAAAGGGAGGGGGTAATGAGAGACAAAGGGAACAAATGGGAACAATAGGCATAGTGGGGTTCACTATGGTACAGAGGTTTGCAAAATCCTGAGGCTATGATGTAGAGAGTCCTAGAAGAGGTCATGATGGTGAAAGGGACTGGGTAGTACAGAGCCTGGAGGGACCAGATGGTACAGAAGACTATTTGGGCAATGTCCAGGATAGTGCTGGTGCGTAGAAGGTGAAGGGGCAATGATGGTGTCTGGGCTTAGGTAGTGTAGACGTCCGGATGGTGACCAGGACAATGTATTCAGACACATTGTATCTGCTGCCAATTGTCTGATCGCTGCAGACTGGAAACAACTTACTGCTCCCTCAACACAAGTGGTTCTTAACAGAATACAGCATAGCTACAAAATGAAATGTATGACAAATATATTTCATAGCTCCTTTTAACAAGGTGTGGAACCCATAATCAAAGTGTTTCAATGTACATCTACTATATCTTGGTTGTATTGAGTACTCAACCTCCACCAACTCAGACGTAAGTTCATTTTTCTGAGTCAGTAAGCATATATCGTTAGTCTACCTGAACCTCAATGCACCTCCCCCCATTGTAGCCCCCATTCCTGGTGGTCTGCCACACGCTCCCCTTCTTTCTCCTCTCGCACCTTTCCTCATCAACCCTTTGTTATATATCAAAGACTGGTCAGCATGTTTTGCTTCTCCCTTTTTGTATGCTGTTATTTTCTGGTTATACTTATGGAATGTTACTGCCTTGTTCTTCTAAGTACTTTGAACCTCTGTTGTTTGTAAGTTGCTGATATGTTTCACTATGTGCTGAACGTTAACTAAATAAAGTCTTTAAAACATAAATAAATAACTACAAAAATAATTAGAAATAATTGTTCTCATGATAGCTGCAACTTGTTAGCTTTAGTTTAATGTGTAAGGATGGAATCCAACTGCTGGTGACCAGAGAGAAATCAAAAATCGTAGTCAGGGATATAGTCCAAAGTTCAGTGCATGAGTAAGTAACCTGAGAGCAGTTGCCAAGAGCCAGGGAATAGTCAACAGCCATGGTTATAGACATTGTCCAGGATTCGATACACGGGTAGACAGTCTGGATTGAGGTAGAGCACATGAGACTGGGGGACATGAGAGCAATAATCTGCCAATGCCTGCACATCTTTAAACAGAGAGTACTGCTCATTTTCCTTGGTTTGTTTCTTCAGGCTTGATTTATCATTTTAACCACAACCACATAGTACATGATGTAGTGAGCAGCAGGGCCGTAACTAGGGCTGTGTGACAGTGGCGACTACCCAGGGCGCAACACTGAAGGGGGGCGCAATTTAGGAATATTTTAGGTTAATTTGGTTAAAATTGAGGGCTAGGGGGGCGGCATTTGTCTTTCTCGCCCCAGGCGCTAGAATTCTAAGTTACGGCTCTGGTGTGCAGAGGAGGCTTTGGAACTCTCCTCTAAACAGTGTGCACTGGGTTGTGCTGAGAAATATGAGCCTGAATGTGATTATGCCCTCCAGAAAGATTTTGAAAAGTAGATAATGATTTGTAGGAGGATAGCTAAGAACAATTACTATCAAATACATGCTTTAAAGCTGCATACCTTGCTATTTAAAGAAATATATTAAACCTTCTCTATGGAATAGGCCAATAATCAACCCACTATCAGCACATCCAAGATGAGAACCTGTTACGTAAGGTAATTGAGAAAGAAGTGAATATATGACACAAATAAACATTAGTAATGGGTAATCAGAGTAAAAAAATCTCCTTGAAATCCACCCCTATGATATGCATACTAAGCTAATTTTTCCTATGTTCTAGGAATTACCTTTTGAATTTATTATCCTAATTTATTATCCTTTTTGGCAAATTGCTTTCCTCCTCTAGTATCTCTCAGCCTTCATTTTGGAGTTCTGTGATTGTAAAAACATTTCTATAGGTAATACATTTTGCTCACCTGTAAAAAATTATATTTCTGATTATTTTGGGTCTAGCTGCCATTTGGTTAAACAGAATAGTTCTACTTCCATGCAGGAGAACTGAAATTGTATCTCTCCTTTTTGTCAGTGAGTCTATCACAATCAATCTTTCTTTCCCTCTGTAACTAGTTTTATATATAAATCAGTTTCATGTTTTTCCCAATCAACTAGTCTTTCTGTTTATACAGTTGTGGACAATGATATTGGCAGCATTGCACGTTTTTCAAAGAACTCAACTTCCTTAAGTTGAAATACTGCAGAGTACTACTATACTAAATGCTATACAATGCAAAACCACCCTCTGGTGAGAACTACACCATGCAAAGAAATATTCTGGTGACCACTGCACAAAGCAAAAAAGTGGGAAAATTGAAATATTGAAGCACTGAGACTTTGGAAAATAGGGGGCGACTTGTTAAGTCTGCCAGCTATCTCAGTCTGCCTCAACATTAGCACTGCCCCCCTCCCCCACCTGATACAGGTATGAGATCTATTATGCACAATCTTTGTGATTTTCATAAATGCTTTTTCTGTAGTTTGCGGCTCCATGCCTATATATATATATATATATATATATATATATATATATATATATATGTATATGTATATAATCTGGCTGGGCCAATATGCAAAATGTAACACTTAGCCTCATGTATCAATCTTCCAATGTCTTATAGATTGAGAGCTTGTTTGTAATACCCAGTCTTGTTTCATTACTGTGCTGTTCTGAATTGTAAAGCGCTACACAATTTTTTTTTAAGAATAATTGACAATAACTTTCAGGGGGGTGTAGCTTAGTGTTTGGCATTTCTGTGTGACATTAGCTCATCCACTTTTTTACCTTTATTGCACTTTTCATAAATTACTTCACATATGACAAGCCCATTGAAAATGTAACAAATTACTTTTAAAACTGTAGTCCATACTAGTGTGTTCTATAACCCTAATAATATAATTTAAAGAGGAACTTCATGGAAAATGTTTCTTATTGCAGTAAACTTCTTCCCCCAACAGAACAGCAGAATTGTCATTCCTGGTACTGTGTTCCTGTAGCAACTCACTTCTGGGGGTAAATGTATCAAGCTGAGAGTTCTCCAGCGGGTTTGAAAAGTGGAGATGTTGCCTAAAGCAACCAATCAGATTCTAGCTGTCATTTTGTAGAATGTACTAAATAAATGATAGCTAGAATCTGATTGGTTTATCAAACTATCCGGAAAACTCTCCACTTGATACATTTACCCCATGGTGCCTAGAGTCCCATTGTGATCCAAGATCACAGCCTTACGTATTAATGTAAATGAGTGCAGATGTTGTCGCCCATACCAGTGATTGAGCCATGTCAAGAAACTGCAGGTGTGAGAGTTTAAGCCCAAATGGCAGGCAAGTCCTAAAGCATCGGACTGCAGACACTGGAAATAGCGAGTTTGTTTTTAGTAGGCATTGAATCAAAATGGTTCTGCTAGCAGACCCGCGCCATGATTTCGTCCACCTGCTACAAAATGCTCAGAATCCCATCTTCCCACTTAATCAACTATAGCAGTTGTCTGTGTTGTATTAACAAATTGATAAAAAGGATGTTTAATTTTACACAAATTATTTCAGCACAGCTAACTGTAATAGTAAATTAAGTAGGAATTATGTAGGCAGCACATTTTGTATTGGGTATAAAGGGGCATGTAGGAGAATCTGTACTAGTTTTTCCACTGAGTTTTATTTTAAGATATCATTCAGAATGCAGCAATTCTTTACTAATACAAGGTAACTATGAAATGGAGGTGATAGGTCATGCATGGGCATAATTTTAGACTTGCTTTCAAATTAAACTATTTTTCTTTAAAGTTTTAAAATGGACAGTACATATTTGGTATAAATATATGTTGGTGCAAGGAATCTGCAACTATTAATTACAGTTCTGAAAATTGGTGAACAGAAAAATAGTGCTATAATAACCCATATCAACCAGAGATTTGCTCTCATTTTCTAAACTGTACTATAAAGTGACTTGTTGCGATAGACACCACCACCTTTTTTCATTTACAACAGTTTTCACCATATCCCCCATAACATATCCATTACTAATTAGTTACAAGACTGCTTTTCAGAATTAATTACTTTTACTTCAGGTTCAGTGTGCCTGTATATTAAACAACAGAACATTATCATTTTCGACAACCCTACTTTGATGTGAGGTTGGAGGGCAAGTTTTACCCTGAGTCAAAATGGCCGACCGTGCTTCAGTTAACTGGGCGCCATTCTATTACGCAGCTAGACCTCTGGCCAATAGCGACACCAGGCCAAGTGTGAATTATGCGCAGTATAGGAGGTGTCTACAGCCGCACGCTGATTGGCCGGCACGGAGTGATGACTTTGAGGGAGGCAGTGACGTCACGCTGCTGTGTGACGTCAGGGGGTGATGCGGGGAAGGTGACAGGGCGCTGAGCAGTATGGACGAGGAGAATGGCGACACAGAGGGGGCTGTGCTGGTGAGGCAGCATCGCAAGGAGAAGAGAGAACTGCAAGGTCAGCTGTCGTTATTACTATATTATAGTCCAACAGCTTCATAGCATAGTCCAATATAGATTTATAATGTGATTCATGACTTGGTCTAATACGTTGTTTAATATAGATGTCAGCTGTATAGAACTTCTAGGTACTGTCTAAGGTTTTGTTCTGATATTGACTATTTGCAAAAATGAAATTCCTGCAAATTTGTATATTGGATGCAGTTCTCACTATCCAATCTCATGCTTTGTGCTTTATAACTTTAATATGCATTGAATAATAACAGTGAAACTGCAAGTAAATGGCATTATAAGCAAAAGGCCTATTGTTTATTAAGAGATCTTTCGTGGATATAAGTAAGAACTGTAAGTTACTTGAAGTTGGAAGCTATGGCCTTACACCTCAAAAGGAATTCTCCTGGATCCCTGAGAAACCGGCAAAATCCACAAAGCAATAATGTAACAATATAGTACTAAAATTTTCAGCATTTTAGTATATCATATGTGTATAAACAGTACACTAATAGCCACTCCATTATGGAATCTGGGTCCTGATTCATTAAGGATCTTAAATGAAGAGGTATCTTATTTCAGTCTCCTGGACAAAACCATGTTACAATGCAAGGGGTGCAAACTAGTTTTCTGTTTTGCACATAAGTTAAATACTGACTGTTTTTTCATGTAGCACACAAATACTTGATAGCTTATTTGTACACTGAAATTTTAAAGTTGATATTTGTGTGCTACATGAAAAAACAGTCAGTATTTAACTTATGTGCAAAACAGAAAACTAGTTTGCACCCCTTGCATTGTAACATGGTTTTGTCCAGGAGAATGAAATAAGATACCTCTTCATTTAAGATCCTTAATCAATCAGGTTTGGAGGTTAAATGGCTCAAGTTCCACGTATAACAGGCAGGGGTACAAGAGTATCCTATTTTCGACCATCTCAATGCTTCACTTCTCTGCCAGTGTACTGAGTCTTCCCTTCATATACTGGATCTTTTACCTTGTGAGTTTATTTTCCAATATTATAAATGTGCCATGATCCATTGTTACATTGCTTACTCCCATTTACTTTTGTAGCCAAGATTCAGAGCATGAAAACCGCTGTGCCTAAAAATGACAAGAAGAGGAGAAAGCAGCTGGCTGAAGACATTACTAAGATGGAATCTGAGATTGATGAAAGACACAAACTGGAGCTTGCAGCATTGTCACCCGATCAATCTGTGCAAACAGAGGTAACTAATGTGTCATACTTTTATTTGAAAGAAAGAATATAGTTTGAGTAGATGTTGCCTAATCAAAAATAAACAAATAACTAGATCTTAGCACATTTACAAAAATGAAACTGTTTTGACTTGCACTACAATGTTAATGTTCTCCTTTTTATGGAAAAGTTTTAGGAAGTTAATATTATGCAGCTAAATCGATTTGACCATACGCCTGATATACTCACACATTTAGTGATGTCATTGACTGATATACTCACACATTTAGTGATGTAATTGAATGTCATTGAATAAGTTGTCTGTCTGGATATGACTTCACTTAAAATAAGCACATGTCAATTAAATTATTTAGGTCTCTGTATGAGAATTGTAATTCTCTAGTTTATGTATGTACACTGAACTTGCAAAAAATAACAATACATTATATATATATATATATATATATATATATATATATATATATATATATATATATATATATATATACGCACGCACGCACGCACGCACGTACGGAAAAAAAGTGTACTTTGCACCAGTATGTGTGTCATTTATGCTAGTGTGTATGCTACACACATCAGTTGTTTTAAGCATTATATGTAATATATATATATATATATATATATATATATATATATATATATATATATATATATATATATATATATATATATGGTTTCGCTCTGCTGCACAAATAGATGACTGTGCTCTATGTGCATTAGTATATAGAGCCCATTGATCAGAGCTGGTTAAAAATATTTGCTTGTGGATGCATAAATGAATAATTGCTGACAAGCTGACTTGTGATCCCAGCTTTATGCTCTGGTATTCTTTATCCTTTCTATAGCTTTCTTTTGTTTATTTAAGATGGGCAGCATTGCTAATGGCGTCACCAGTATAGATCTTGGAAACGAAGTGTCTGTTCAGCAAACTCGTGTATCAAAGGCACAGAAGAGACGGGTGAGAAGATCACGGTTTTTCTTTTTTATTTCTCCTGTATTTATATACTTTGTATTACCTTTGTAAAGTGGGATGGAAAGGTTTTATCCTTTATGAAGAGTTTCCAGCAAATACCAATAATACATTTCCTTTTGCTGACAAATTCCCTTTTCCTTCTTCTGTTGGGTGGCATGGTGGCACAGTAGTTAGCACTGCTGTTTCGCAACGCCTGGGCTATGGGTTTGTATCTTCTGCCACAGTTCAGGAACGTATTGGTAGGTTAATGGGCTACTGATAAAATGGGCCCTATTCAGTTTGTGTGGTATATGATTTAAACTGGAATCTCCAGTGGGGTGATGTGTTTATCACTCATGTTAAAATCCACTACAGGAAATGCCCAGCGTTCTCCTCTGGGATAGAATTATTGCCAATCTCGTTGTTTTTGCTCAAATTGTCTGACCATTGCACAGTGTATTGTCCCATCCTATTCAGTGAAATACAATCTGATTTGATTTGTCGGGATTGAAAACCAAGTTGACCAATGTCTCTCCGCCCCACCCCCTTTGTCCCATTGTCAAGTATGACCTCTTTGTCTGTGCGAGTGGTCAATGTCCGTTGCATTCGGTGTTGCACATATTATTTTTATGATGACATTAACTGCAGACATCACTTTCTTATAAGGACTTTTGTAATCTTTGTAGGAGAAGAAAGCTGTCTTAGAGAAGGAAAGAGATGAGCGTATTGCGGAGGCTGAAATAGAGAACCTGTCCGGAGCTCGGCACCTGGAAAGTCAGAAACTCGCCCAGATATTGTCAGAGAGCCAGCTGCAGATTAAACAGATCCCATCGGATGGTCACTGTATGTACCGAGCTATTGAACACCAGCTGAAAGAGCGGGAGCACAGTCTGACGCTTGCAAGTCTTAGACTCCAAACAGCCGACTATATGCAGAGTCATGCAGATGATTTCATCCCATTCCTAACTAATTCTACCACAGGAGAAATCTACACTCCAGGTGAGAGATATTTACATCTGAATTGACTCTATTTAGGAGGTATGCAAAAAATTAAAGAACAACTCCACCTAAAATGAATAATATAGTTTTTGGTGCAATTCAAGGAGTTAAGATAAAAAGTGTGATTATACTTGTCTTGGATGCAGTATTTGCTGAATCTGGTCTCACATGGCTACTGTTACTCCTTGGACTGTTTGAAAGCCTTTGTTAGTGTCAGTACCCCCTCCAGACGGGAGAAGGACACCTGCTCAGTCTGACTGAAACAAGCGGTGCATGCAGTGAGATAAAAGATGGTTTTTTAAATTAATTTTTTGAACGCCACTAAAACTAAATTCTTAGTTTTCGGTGGAGTTATATCTACCTGAACTATAACTAATCAATTTAGTTAACAAAATACAAAGCAATACTAGTCCGAATTTAATCCTATAAGAAAAGGCAATCTGTAACATTCTGAACTATATGTGTAAAATGTCTCATTCCATGAATTCAATGGGATTACCCTTCATTCCCAAAATGTGAATCTGAAGCCTCACTGTTCTGATTAGCCAGCAGTGTGAGCTCCTCCCCTGGGTGGAGTCTGCACCCAGAGATTTGTTTTAAGGGCGTCTTACTGTAAAGTCTGATTTTACAAGTCATGCAATAGCTCTACATTCTGTTTTGCACGCAGCGGCTAGATTGATTTTCCTTGCAAATCGTTTTACATCTGCTGAGTCACTCTCTCAGTCTCTACACTGGCTGCCTGTTTTTCAATGAATCCAATATAAAATTCTTCTACTAACATACAAGGCCGTCAACAAAATTGCACCAACATACATCTCCTCACTTGTCTCAAAATATCTCCCAACACGGCACCTCCGTTCTGCACAAGATCTGCGTCTTTCTTCCACTCTCATCACTTCCTCCCATTCTCGGTTACAAGATTTTTCTCGGGCTGCACCCACTTTATTGAATTCCTTCCCTCACACAGTAAGACTTTCCTCTAGTCTTCAAGCGTTCTCTGAAAATCCACCTCTTCAGGCAAGCTTATAATATTCCTCTACCACCCTCTTGATCTCCCTAGGTTACCCTATTACCACCTTCTACACAGCTAACACAAGACAACAGTCCTCTGACCAACATAGATGTGTGACTGATCACACAGCCCACTAAATACTTTGTAACCTTTGCATTCTAGCTGGACAAATATTCAATATGATGTACCACTTACCCTTGTGTATCAAACCATTGTCCCATAGATTGTAAGCTTGCGAAATAAAATTCAGTGATGGGCTTAATATTTACACAGTTTCAATACATATCTATCGGGGGTAATTTAGTGCAACACGAAGTCCGGTTAGAGTCTAGTAATTGAGTTCTTAATTGGCAACAGTCATATTAGAGCTATGTTAGGAATTTTATCCTTTTTTTTGTTTGTTTGTTTTCTTCTTGCTAATGCATAACAGCCGTAGGTGAACCCTCTAATATTAATTTATAGGTGCAGTTCATACCAATATATACATTGGTTGAAGTGGGGGTGTATACGGTGGTATGCCATACCACCACTTTTCCTACTGCCTTCATTGTAAAACTGTCAAATTCCATTCACTTACAATCCCATTACAGTTTTCTAAATTTACATACCACCACTTCGACCACTGAATGTATGCCAAATTATGTAGAAAAAAAACAGAGCTCAATGTGTAAAGTGGTGTGCCGATATTTTAAATGATTTTAATCCATTTATCCATAAGTAGTATTAGTAAGCCAGCATATATTCTAAAATCCCGTAGGTAAGCTATGAAGGTTTAGAATGATCATAAACATTCAGAGTATTGTGAATATTGCTTGATGAGTTTGGGCAGTCTTTAGATTTATGTTGCCACTAGAGGGCACTGCTGGTCAACATGTTCAATCAACGTGCTTAACGTCTGAGTGATAAAACACTGGCTTATAGTCCACATATTTATTTTATATAGTTATAGTGTTAGGTTGAAAAGACCTAAGTCTCTGAAGTTCAACTTTTAATAAATTATAATTATTAATCCAGAGGAAAGCAAAACAGAACTTACATTGGCTGCCACTTTAACATTGCAGGGGAAACATTCCTTCCTGGCCTTAATAATGGATAAATTTCCTGCATCAATCACTCCCATAATATCCTCTAATAATTATAGCAATATGTGCCATTTCTTGAAAGAAATCCTGTCCATTTTTAAATTCTGTTGGTTGCTCTTGGTGCTTATCTTTTTTCCATTTCTTATCAATCACTGCTTGTCCTTGGTACAAATAGTTTGTTAGACAAATGTTTAGTGTTGATATATTTATACATATTAATTAGATCATCTCTAAAACACCTTTTTTTCCCCCAAAAGTGAAAAACCTACTTGTTCTAATCTCTTCCATCCCCTTTACTAATGAAGCTGTCTGCTTCTGAACCCTCTCGAGTTCTCCTATGTCCTTCTAATGGTCAGGTGCTCAAATCTCTACCCAATACTCCAGATCTAACTAGTGACTTATACAGGGATAATACTCTGTTTGTATAAAATGGGTAATAAATGTATATCATGCAGCAGCTTTCTGGCACTGTGCTGTTAATAGTATTCCCAAATCCTTTTTTATCACTGTTCCCCAGTTGTATTATGTAATGTGTAAGTAGACTAGCTCTTACCACGGCCTATAAGCATAACATTTATATGCATTACATTTTATCTGCTATTTTACAGCTCAGTGTGCTATTCTGCCTGAATCTTTCTGTAGTTAGTTACTATCCTTCAAGGTGGCTAATAAAAAGATTGAATACAGATCCTTGCGGTCTCCAATTAATAACTTTAACCCAGTCTATATTTCTTCCATTTCCATCTACCCCTTGTCTTCTAAGCTTCAACTAGTTCTCTACCCTGTATCCGCTACTCTCTATTAAATGCTGTCACACAATCCAAATACCTACATCCAAACCATCAGAATTTAGGTGGGACAGTTATGACTCTCTGGGACAGTCCTGCTAAACCGCCAGCCAGAAATTGTTGTTTCAGCTCCTGGGACTGTTTAGGAATATATCACAGTCAGTTTTTGGGGAAAGAGCTAGGCACGTCCCATCGCATTGAAAACTCACCCCAGTTGTGACATAGTGTCACTCCCTTTCCTTATTCTCCTGATTCCTACAATTCTAATGTTGGGAGTTGTACCAATATATCGCATACGTTGCACTGCCAACATGCAGTATAGCGTACCACGCATGATGAATAGCACAAGCTGTATTTTCTATACCTGTTGATGTTTTGCAGTAAAAAATGGTATCTATTGTGCTATTCAGTGCAGAGAAATGCACCAACACGATCTAGTCCCTTTAAAGAACTGTGCAGTTTATTATAACAATGTTTTGTTGTCGTTCACAGAAGAATTTGAAAAATACTGCGGTGAAATAGCAAATACGTCAGCCTGGGGTGGTCAGCTAGAGGTAAGTCCCACCCTTGTCACTTATAACTGAAGCCGTAAATGTATTTAGTATAATACAGTTCATTTAACAGATCTAATGTACCTTATTTCCTTCACTGTGTACCAGTCGCTGACACATTGGTGGCAGCCATTTTGTTGGTTGAACCAATATTAATTAAATCAATAGGAACTAGTGACATGAGGTACAGAGTAATTAAAGTGGTCACCCGTTCCTGGTGAAATGTGTGTGTGCAGCTGTTAGTGTTGTAATATGTCACGCCAGGTGTCCTGCGACCTCTGCAAGCCTATCAAATGAGATATAATCTGTCGTTCTGCTGACTAAACTGAGCCTGTGCTGTATTGTGATGTAGATGACACTTTGACAGTCCTGTGATATTTATTTTTCATAATGGTTTTCTTTTCAAGCTGCGCGCTCTGTCACACATACTGCAGACTCCATTAGAGGTCATCCAGGCAGAGTCCTCGCCTATTGTTATCGGTGAGGAATATCCCAACAAGCCAATAACTGTAGTGTAAGTATCTCTGAGGTCATCTTATTATGATGCAGATGTGAGGATCGGTTCTCTGGACTGTGTGTAGCAGAACCACATTTTGTTGCAGCCTCTAGTGAGACAGAGACGAAGCTTCTCTGTTTTTTTCCCCCTTGATATTTTCACTTAAGACACCTCCACAATGGCACAACCATCAGAAAAGAGTCCTGATGGGCCAGGATTGGAAAGGTGATACCCCCTTGGTCCTCCCCATTGTATTCCATCAGGTGGACAGTTGTGAGAAGATGCATTTATATATTGTATGAGGAGTCTCTGTAGGAGTATATAACCTGCTCACACCAGTGCTGTTCCTGTCTATAGCTGTCCTTGGACTGCACCTGTTTCCCTTGGCAATAAGTAGAAACAAACTTCAAATGAATTAAAACACTTATGTTTCTCCAAAAGTTTTCTCCAATCAGTGTCCATTTATTGTATACATAACAGCATAGTAAATGTTATGTAGTCAATAAGCATTATTGTGTATTGAACGGCATAGTTCATCATCATCAGTTATTTATATAGCGCCACTAATTCCGCAGCGCTGTACAGAGAACTCATTTACATCTGTCCCTGCCCCATTGGTGCTTACAGTTTAAATTTCCTAACGCAAACATGGGGAGAAGATACAAACTCCTCACAGATAAGGACATGGTCCGGAATCGAACCCCAGTGCTGTAAGGTAGAAGTGCTAACCACTAGGTCACTGTGCTGCCCTAAACTGGGAATAGTTTAATCTGGGAATTCACATCCTGTTCCCATGCCCTGTTTTTATAGGATAGGAACCTGTCATTTGAGACAACGCAGTTTTACATTGTGCCTTGACATGTATGCCCTAAGAAGAATGGATCTCGCTCTTCTCTCCACCCTGGAGAAACCATGAGATATAAATGGCAGAGAAATGTCATGTTGTCCCCCGGATGGCCAGGTTGGGGGAGCAAAACTGAATAAATAATTTATTTACACATATGGAATGTAAGCTCTCTAATGAGCAGGGTCCTCCATACACTTTGTTTTCACGTCTGCATTTATTTTGTCTACCTTGTATGTTCTCTTTTCCCTACTGTACGGCGCTGTGGAGCACTGTGGCACTTTACAAATCTATAATAATATATATTATTTATACATAGTGCACAAATGGCAAAAATGATAGGGCCACCATAATTTAGTTAATATGTTCTGTCATGGTGCTAATGTTTTGTGTACTGTATTGTAAGTTAAGCTGCTGTCGTGCTCTGTCTTTACTCAGTAAATCCTTGTATGTAGCTTATATTCATACTTGACCGAAGATAAACCTCTCCTTTAAAGTAGTTGATGATGAAGCTGTGAATTCCAAATATCCACATGTCATCCCCGCCTATCATCCCAGCCCTCTAGAGCTATTCATTTATAGAAGAACTGTTCTACCTTGTTATTTTAAATATGGCTAAATTTGGTATCGGTCATGCATTGTATTCACAGAATTACTCTCGCTTTTGTCCAGTTGTGTTTGATTTTATATGAAAAGTGGCGCACCAAAGACTCGGATGTAAAAAACTTAAATATCTTTCAATGAGATGTAAACTCCCATTCCCCCAGCTGCTTCATTTACCTAGTGACCCACACCAATAGCTACTGTTTCTGCTGGTGCTGCCGGGTTATTGGTGCAAATCTTTCCCTATGGCAACCGAAGCGTAAGCAGTGAATTGTTACGCTCTCTGAGAGTAATAGGAGCCAGGTAAGGATTTACATTTGCTAAAATTATCCATCGGGTGCAGCCAGCTGTAATCATTTTAACTCAAAACATGTTTTATTATGAAGACCTTTTTTATTCAACATTTGAGATATATTCTGCATTAAATACAGAAGTGGAAAATGTTCAATCAATTTATAGGCTCATAGCAGGTGCTTGAAAGGGTGGGGTTATCCTGAAACAAACAGAGAAAATTCCCCCAGCACGCTGCTATAGTCAGCAAAGGAGCTGCCATTTCTACTTGTACATAAAAATAACAAAAATCTCAGTTGCACACATTTGCAAATGTATGTTAAGCCACCCGCCACCCCACGGCGCTTTTGCTAATAGGGTGGCCCTAACTTTAAACAGTGAGATATTCCGCATTAAAACAGATGTTTAACTTGTCCATGTAAGCTTGGCTGGTAAAGTATGCAGCTATCCATTCTCCCTGGCAAGTGTTAATGTACAAATCTGTCTTGCATGTGCGTTTGTTCGAAGTTGCTATATTTGCTTTACTATTCAGGATTGGTCATAATAATTGTATATCATTGTAGCTGTACTACGGTTGTCTGTTAAACAATGAGTGTAAATGTAACCATTTGTTTTCTCTTATTTTTTTCCCCCCAGGTATATGCGACATGCTTATGGGCTGGGAGAGCACTATAACTCTGTAGAACCACTAAATGTTACACCTGTGGACTAGTTTTCATTGCCGAATGTCCAATGCTGCTGAACACCACCCTAAATTAAAATATGATTCTTTATATTCAAGAGCACATAAGAGGAAGATGTTTGTGGGCTGAATATTCATGAGAATGCAGCCTATGAATTCGCTTGGACATCATGCCTCATGCATAGTATACAGGCCTGATATATAATAGTCAGACACTGCATTAGTATCTCAAGTTCCTAGCACAATGCCTGTCTATACTGTGTGTAAGTGACAGCCCATGAAGTGCTTTATAGATGCCACTGGTTACTACTAAAATGTTAGGCTGTATTTTCATTTGTTTTTGGTTTTTTTGCTGCCTACAGAATGGCAGCCTCCACTTTCCTTAGGCTGAGGTTGCTCTTTAAGAATTTTGGGCCTGATTCATTAAGGATCTTAAATGAACAGGATTCTTATTTCAGTCTCCTGGACAAAACCATGTTACAATACAAGGGGTGCAAACTAGTTTTCTGTTTTGCACAGAAGTTAAATACTGACTGTTTTTTCATGTAGCACACAAATACTTTATAGCTTATTTGTACACTGAAATTTAAAGTTGATATTTGTGTGCTACATGAAAAAACAGGCAGTATTTAACTAATGTGAAAACAGAATACTAATTTTCACCCCTTGCATTGTAACATGGTGTTGTCCAGGAGACTGAAATAAGAATCCTCTTCTCTTAATGAATCAGGCCCTTTGTCACTTTTGACTCAATTCAATTAGAATCAGGAATTGTAGACTCCAGACAATAAAGGCTCATACTAATGTTTTGGGAAAACAAGTCTTGTTACAAACAATGAGAAGACCTTGTAACTTGCCTGTGCCTATAGTGTATTATTCACTTAGCGAGAGTTCCTCTAGAACTCCAGTATATTGGGCCGAGCATTAGCAATCATGAGCGCTGCAGACAACATGACACACAGCAGATGGTTGCCAGAAAGTATGTGTGTGTGTGTGTGTGTGTGTGTGTGTGTGTGTGTACAGGTCTATTCACTTACATTACAGCATTAGAGTGCATGTACCAGGCTTTAAGAACATGTGTTAAACGCATCATTTACTACTACTACTGTGTGCACAAGCCGTAAAGAAGCATTGATATAAATCAGGATGATATTATTGATTGGTGGATATGAATAATGTACAAGGTACATATAACATTATATATACACCTCCTCTTCATATCTGCTTGTTCACAAAGTGTCCGCCACAGTCTTCTGGTGATAATAATTGTAGCTGTATGTTTATGGACAAGTACAGTCTGTAACGCTTGTTGATCAAACCTGGATATCTGGTAATAAACTATTTTCTCTTTCTAAGCACTTGTCTGTACTTGACACTGTCGATTAACATAAAATATATATATATATGAACAACTGTGATTTATACATAGACAACAAAACAACTTGACACAACTTTGGTTAGAATAACACAAATCTGAGTCCAATTGATCTGAAGTGTCTGATAGGCAGTGTGTGGTAGGTAGGTAGTATCTTCATGTGGCTTCTGGTGACATTACTGCTTATTATGCTTATGTAGAAGTATTATTAAACACTGCAAGGCTAGAGGTGATGTGTACATTAAAGTAACTCCACCCAGACTGAAAAATGTTGTTTTGGGTGGAGTTGGATGGAATGAACAAAACTGCATCTAACTGCACTTTCCCAAACCTACGTCCTGGTGCGCCCCTCTGGCAGAAGTGATCTGAACAGGATACCCAAAGGGTTGGGGTTTCAAATTTTATTTATCTTGCCTGACTCCTCCTAAAGCAACATTTTAGTTTTAGGTGGCGTCATCTTTAAAATACCAGAGCAATGTTTAGATTTTTAAGAGGAATATTGATAATTCTTAATGAAATAGTGTAATCTTTTCCTGACCATATTGGGCTTCTTGATATAAATTATCTTTTGTTTTATAATTACTGAATTAAAGAGGAACAAACAAAAACAAATTTGAAAATGCGCTCTTCTATTTCCACAAGGGTTTTCAGGCAGCTGTTGTCACCGGTGGTAGCAGGAGAGTCTGCCACGTATGATGAAGGGGGGTAGCTTCTTCAGAGGCACAGGATAGCTCTGCCATTTGGTTTGAAGTAAACGTCTAAGAGCAGTGGTTCCCAAACTTTCTCAGTTCGAGGCACCCTTAGGGTCTCACTCCTAAGCAGAAAATAATTACAGAGTAGTCCTGTTTTTTTAAGTAATTGGGTGAAAATAACTTAAGTATTTAGGTCCCTTCACCATGACACTGTGCCCCTACATTATAGTGTGCCCCTTCACCATGACACTCTGCCCCTACATCATAACAGTGTTCCCCTTCACCATGACACTGTGACCCTACATAATACCAATGTGCCCCTCCACCATGACACTGTGCCCCTACATCATAACAGTGTTCCCCTTCACCATGACACTGCCCCTACATCATAACAGTGTGCTCCTTCACCATGACACTGTGCCCCTACATCATAACAGTGTGCCCCTACATAATACCAATGTGCCCCTCCACCATGACACTGTGCACCTACATCATAACAGTGTGCTCCTTCACCGTGACACTGTGCCCCTACATCATAAGTGTTCCCCTTCACCATGACACTGTGCCCCTACATAATACCAATGTGCCCCTCCACCATGGCACTGTGACCCTACATCATAACAGTGTTCCCCTTCACCATGACACTGTGCCCCTACATCATAACAGTGTTCCCCTTCACCATGACACTGTGCCCCTACATAATACCAATGTGCCCCTCCACCATGGCACTGTGACCCTACATCATAACAGTGTTCCCCTTCACCATGACACTGTGCCCCTACATAATAACAGTGTTCCCCTTCACCATGACACTGTGCCCCTAC
Source organism: Mixophyes fleayi (assembly GCF_038048845.1). NCBI lineage: Eukaryota > Metazoa > Chordata > Amphibia > Anura > Limnodynastidae > Mixophyes > Mixophyes fleayi. Next base: position 244,109,454 of record NC_134406.1, read on the forward strand.
ATCATAACGGTGTGCCCCTCCACCGTGACACTGTGACCCTACATCATAACAGTGTTCCCCTTCACCATGACACTGTGCCCCTACATCATAACAGTGTTCCCCTTCACCATGACACTGTGCCCCTACATCATAACAGTGTTCCCCTTCACCATGACACTGTGCCCTTCGTCGGTTTCCCTTTTATTACACCACTGTGCTTTTATCACACTGCCCCTTTCATCCCAGTACTGCCCCTCTGTTCTTTTATTTACCTTTCACTTGGGCTTCTTTCTTCTGTCTTCTTTTCTTCAAGTTCAATCTTCTCTCGGTGCTGCTGCTCACTGAAAATGTCTGACATGATGACACCACGCCCGACAGTGTGAAGGGAGGAGGGTGCCAGGCGCAACAACCCTCCGTACTGCTACATTTTTTTTTTTGGGGGGGGGGTGAGGGTCTAGCTGGCTGGTGGACAAGCGGGGGATGACAGGGAGAGAGGAGTGCCTCTCAGGCTTGGCGCCCCTCTGCCTTCCTTACCCCACTTACTGCCGGCCCTGACTGCAGCACCCCTGTGAGATTGCAGCTGCACGGCCAGTTGCTGCGCACAGGTTGGGAACCACTGACTAAGCGGAAGAGGTGTAGCATGTTGGCTCACTCTGCTGGTGTAAATGTTGTTTCTATTGTATTTAACCCCTGCACTCCCATCCTTCACACTCCTCATTCCTGGTCTCTGTTGCTATGATCCTGGCAATCCCGCTGCCTACCCTGGTCTCCCTTCACATGTTGGTATTCCTGGTGATGTCAATTTCTATGCTGTTTGTGTTCATTTACATGGCTAACCCCCTCACACAAATTACCATTTAGAAATGTTCTATTAGGAGGAGCCACAGATAATAATGACATTTGAAATATTACAGCAGTCAAAGGGGACACATTTCTGCACAATGATCTCTGCAGGAGCCCCACAACCTGGTAATTTGGATAAGAGGGGCTAGGAACTGGGGGGGGGGGGTTCTTTACAATCTGTTAATTGCAAACATCATTCAAAACTTAAATCTGTTTACTTTAGAGTGTGATGTGTTTACTTCAGCTTCTGCCACAGTCCATGCAACTCTATATTTGGAGATCAGGCCCAGACGCATGATCTATCTTACAAGACATTTTATATATAAAAACAATTGTTCGTCTGTCTGTTTATGCATCCGGACACCCCTGCACCGATTGGGATGAAACCAACGCAAGGTGGTTCAGTTAAATCTTGCCCTGGTTTTATGGGCGAGGTGGGTAGGGTCCCGGTTGAACTTCCCATTTGTGAACACTGGGCAGAACTTTGACCCAGGGAGTTTATTCTCAGTCTGAATTCAGACACTCCTGCACCGAATGGGATGAAACCAACATGAGGTGGTCCAGTTGGAGTCTGACCAGGTTTTAGGGGGTTAGGGTCTTTGTCGATCCTCCCGTCTGTGTACACTGGGCAGAACTTTGACCTTAGGAGCCTGTTCTGGGCCTTCCACTGGATGGATTTAGATAACATTAAATATAAAAACAAAAAAACGACACATGGGTGTGTTTGAAGAACTGCTAAGCTGATAATTATTTTTAAAAGGTTGACCGTTAGATCCAACTCATTGATAACTAAATAACATTAAGATTTAAACCCGGACAACACCGTGTACTTTAACTAGTTACTAATATCTCCATTCTCACATCAGTCCCTGCCCTAGTAAAGCTACAGTATTACATTTCTTGCCACCATACGTTTTTGGACTATGGGAGGAACCCGGAGCAGATGTGTGAAGCTCACGCAAACAGAGGAAGAACATACAAACGCTGAACACAGGGTCCTAGTTACACTAGAACCCATAGCCCCAGTGCTGTGAGGCAGCAACATAATCACTGTGCCGCCAATATCTACTAGTGATGAAATGGGAGATTTATTAAAACTGCAAAAGTGGACAACTGCAGTATACGTGCTGTGATGTCACACCTATACTCAAATACAGCATGTTTTACAGGAAAGCAATTTAAATGCCAATATAGTGGTGTACCAAAGTATGTGCTGGGCATGATTGTTAAATTGTGGTGCAGAGGGAAAAAAGGACTTTTTCCAGCAGCACGGGACCTTGGGCTAGATTTACTAAGCTGCGGGTTTGAAAAAGTGGGGAAGTTGCCTATAGCAACCAATCAGATTCTAGCTTTCATTTATTTAGTACCTTCTACAAAATGAAGGCTAGAATCTGATTGGTTGCTATAGGCAACATCCCCACTTTTTCAAACCCGTAGCTTAGTAAATCTAGCCCCTTGTCTTGTTTTTTGGGATGCATTTTGCACCTTCCACCAGACAAAATAAAGTCTGTACCAATGTCTGCTCCCTTGTGATTAATAAAAACAAGCAACGTATTAGGAGAAAAACGTTTGTATGGTTTAATAAATTATATTTTAGAGCCCAGTCTGTAACATCACTGTATTCTGCGGACTTTGGTTGCAGTAATTGCTTTAAAGTAGTAAGGTTTTTCTGTTTGGTTTGTTTTTTAAACAGATCTTTGTGAATTTTAGCCTGTTTAATGTAATGATTATTCAATACAAATACATATAATCGAATAGCTACTATTCCAAAAATATTAAAGAAGTACAGTACTATGTTAAGAAATTAGAAAATGATTTGGCAAAAATTAAAATGTTCAAGAATTGTAGATTGGGCAGTGTCTGTCATTTTGCATTTAATTTACTCATAGAAATTACATAACTTGGTTATGGTTATGTGTCTGAAAAGCATATAATTATGGCAAAGTGTTACATTCATCTGTGGTTTATAAAATACAGAGATGTATTAACGTTGCTCAAAAAACTCTTCACTTACACAATTTCAACCAATTAAATATTTGCTTTTGTGGTATAGTTTGCCCTATACAGATTAAATCAATTGTGACTAGGTTACTTTGGTTTTAGGGCAGGTTTTCCCTTTTGAGTGATGTTAGTTATATTTCTCCCTTAGACAAGTAAGAAGTAATCTGTGTTACTATGACAGAGACAGATCTTGCATTGTGGTATTATTCATCGCGTGCATTTTGGCCAACATTATTTAATACAAAATATAATTTTTTTCGAACCTATACATTTCTATACAATAACAGAATACTTATTATTTTCAAAGGAGAAGCTATAAGAAGTGACAGGAGGTATACAAAAGGAATTTGCCAGTAGTTTAAATGGCCGCTTCTTTTACACAACACGCATGTTGCGTCGTCGCTATGGTAACCGGATCAGCGTCTTGCTCCTACCCTGCTATAGACCCGCTCCCGTGCACATGGCTGATGTTCTAGTACTGCGGGCTATCCGGGGTAATGCCAGGACCCTGAACCTGAACGGGAAGAGGCTGCAGCGGGTGCCCGGGGCAGTGGGCAGGCTCACCCAGCTGGCATCTCTGCAGCTGAAGAATAACTTGCTGTGCCAGCTACCTGGAGAGATGACTGAGCTGAGCAATGTAGGTTTAATCTCAGTCAGCCTGCCATTATAATATATTGCATGTGTCATACCACACTTATGCATGATTTCACACGTTCCAACAAGGTTATATACTGCAGACAGATACCCTCCTTTACCTTATATTATAAGTAATGTCTTTGGGATAATTACTTTTTGCAATATATTGGTTTTATTATGGCTGCAAGCAAATCTTTATATCTATGCAGCTGAATACATTAATCTGTGAAAGTATATGTTGGCTTGTTGTTCGGTGAAGCATGAGCATGCATGGAGCACAGTTACTGGTATAGGGCGCATACAGTGACTATGATTTGGAATAGCTCAAACTCTAAACAGAGCCTAAATGCCAAACTTATATTTTTAAAACTGGCTGTAAAAACTTTTGTATTGGGATTATTAGGACCTTTTATTAGGTTTATTTCTAGTTTGCTGTGCTGTTCTTTATTAACAGAATACTTTTTTTTTTTACAGCTGACTGTCTTAAACTTGGGGAACAACAACTTCACAAAATTTCCAGAAGAACTAAAGTATCTACATTCCTTGCAGACACTACACATATTTGGAAACAAAATAACAGAAATACCATCAGATGTATTTGGTAAGTATTAATATAGAACATGTATAGTGTTTGTTACGAACACGCTCCCAGCTGCCATGACTTTGGGGGTGTTTGCTGTATGAGGTCACACGATTCCAGCCCGCAGTCTCTCTTTACCTATCACACAGGTCATAGACCTACTGAATCGCTCCCAAACAGCGCTCACACCTCACACACTTCAGGTTTGCCACCACCTATTGAATACGGGCAATATGACCCCAATATACTGTCCCACACCTGCACACAGGCTTCTAGCTATTCACAGACTAGCAAGTCCCACACCAGCAAGCAAAGGGTTAACTCTTCACACCTCTAGACTGTTACACAAATGTAAATGCAAGCACACACAGCTTGTTAATCAAATGTATCAACAAATCACACAATGGCATTGAAAGGGTTAACTTGGCCGAGCTATTTTTCTTCTTAACAGGCTAATGGATGTGTTAGAGTATCAAGGACGAAACATATTAAATTACAGATTTAATATAAAAAAGTACAGGACATACAGATATAAAAAATAATTAATAAACAATTAATAGATTGACATACACAAGCAAAATAGGTTAAAATAAAAGGGGTTACATTCAGAATAGCACTTGAGTTGCATAATCTGTGCCATGGGAAATTGGCTAGGAAGATGGACAGCTTATCAATGTGAATTTATTTCCCAACAACATCTGACAATCCGCTATAACTCATCTCAGCCTTTTAGAGACACTTCCACACCTCTTTCTACGCCCAGGGGGTAGTGGCCTGTGACACTTTTTTTAATCACCATTTGCATGTTGTCTGATTTACTAACCAATTACACTATGTGATCTAACTTTTCTGTGGAGTGTCACACAGGTCCCATTTTATCATTAATAAATCCCATATGACTCTGTCTGATACCAAACATGATGAAGTTTTGACACTGTGACATACCTTTTCCAAAGATATGTGATTTTAGCTGTTCACGGATACCACCCGTACCTGTCATTCACAACCCTGGTGTGAGTTTTGCTACTCAGTATGGAGTACCACCCGGATTTCCCAAAATATGAACTATGAAGGCATTTTCCTTGGAAGCTCATATTTCTATATACCTGTATAGGGTGTTATTATACAGTATAATCCTAATCGTTCACAAGTTTCCATAATGAATACTGAAGCAACGATTTGCTGTTTAGACAGGTATTATTTACAGAAGTTGTTATATTTTTTTGTATCACTTGTGTGTGTTTGTACATATGTACGAATGAAGATCTTGTAGGTTAAATTATCATCATCAGCAGCTATTTATATAGCGGTACTAATTCCGCAGCGCTGTACAAAGAACTAAAATCAGTCCCTGTCCCATTGGAGCTTACAGTCTAAATTCCCTAACACACAGAGAGAGAGAGAGAGAGACTAGGGTCAACTTACTAGTGGCCAATTAACCTACTAGTATATTTTTGGAGTGTGGGAGAAAACCGGAGCACCCGGAGGAAACCCACACAAATGTACAAACGCCACTACATAAGGCCATGGTTGAGAAATAAGGCAATGTGATGTATGTATTATAATAATCTATAATACAATATGTATTATATATAATATGCAAGCATGGGAAATTTACCAATACATACAAATTGTTTTATTTTTAAGATGGATTAGTAAATCTTGTCTTTCTGAATTTGAACAACAATCTACTCAAGCATCTCCCCTCGGAAATTCACAAGTAAGTCAACAAGTATGTATAAAAACATTCAATACTTCATTCAACACAGACTATGATATTAATAAAAGTGAATGCAGCTTCCGTCAAGCAATAAAATTATCCACCTGTCTCTGCAGAGATATATATATATATATATACACACACGTGTTTTTAACAGTTTTTTATACAGCGCCTATATATTCCGCAGCGCTTAAAACAAACTATCATTCACATCAGTACCTGCAAAAGTTTAGGTTGCAATCTATATTTCTTGTCTCTTTCACTCGCTCTCTCTCCCTTGCTATTGCTCTCTTCCTTTCTCTCGCTCTTTATCCCTTTCTCTCACTCTCTATCCCTTTCTCTCACTCTCTCCCTCCCTCTCGCTACCTCTCTAGTGAGTGCACCCAGGGTAAGCCATGCAAAAATGTGGATAACATATAAAGTCCACACAGACAGGGCCCTGATTGGAATCGAACCCATGTCTCCAGTGCTGTCAGTCAATGCTGACCACTGTGCTGCTGTGTATGCGTGCATGTGTTTGGGCAGCACGGTGGCTAACTGGTTAGCACTTCTGCCTTACAGCACTGGGGTCACAAGTTCAATTTCCGACCATGGCCTTATGTGTGAGGAGTATGTATGTTCTCCCCGTGTTTGCCTGGGTTTCCTCCAGGTACTCCGGTTTCCTCCCACACTCCAAAAACATACCAGTAGGTTAATTGGCTGCTAACAAATTGACCCTAGTCTGTGTCTGTCTGTGTGTGTGTATATTAGGAAATTTAGACTGTCAGCTACAATGGGGCAGGAACTGATGTGAATAAGTTCTCTGTAAGGCGCTGCAGAATTAGTGGCGCTATATAAATAAATGGTGATGATGTGTTTATTTATTTAGTAATAGTATAGTAGTAGTATTAGTAAGTATTGACCAAGGGTGATGAAAAACTGAATTAACAAAAGTAGATATTATCCATTGTTTGGGGGTAATACCATGCACACAAGTTTGATCACTGAGCATTTCTTCTTACAGTCACTGTGTGGAGCACCGCTAAACATATAATAAAGAGGGGAATGGCGGGTGCTCTGTGAGGAGAGATGGATAATTCTTAACTGTAATTTAAAAATAGTTTTCTGCCTTATCTGTAAAACACAAAGTATTCTCAATAATAGATCCAGTTCTGTTTGCACCTATTTATATGTCCAGTAAAAGATTAAAAATAAATTTCCCAGAATTCAGATTACTGATTCGTCTGGATTAGTGGGAATAGGGCCCTTTGTGTTTTACTGCATTTGACACTGTACAGGTCACTTAGATTGACACGTACTATGAGACACCATATCATATATGGATTTTTTTTCTCTGTAAGAACTCGCATGTATTTTACTCTGTAAAACAACTCCATAAATACAACCCAAACATCTTGCATATTAATATGATTTATTTAGGTTACAGCTTCTTGAGAAACTTAGTATAAACTATAACTGCCTGAAAGACATCCCACAGGAACTGTGCGTCCTGCAAAATCTTTGTGAGCTGCACCTAGCAAACAACCAGCTGGAGACATTGCCAGAGCAGATGGGCTACTTGACCAATCTGAAGGAGCTGCGTATTTATCGGAACAATCTGATTGGTCTCCCAGAGGTAAGGAACACATCATGTGATGCTCAGTGTCTGTCCAGGTCAAATTGCGTAAATAAAAACGATACCATGTAAGAAAAGTACTGTGCTCTGTAGGATCCTGGCTGTCAATGTCAGCTCCGGGGATCCTTGCTGTTGGTAATCCAGTACCATATCTAAGTGATCAAATGGTAGTGCTGTGTGGTCACTGTACCCCTGATAAATAGTACAGGGCAATAATAATAGTACTAATAGTAGGAAGAGACTTTCTCTTTGACCCCAATCTGTGGTCGCCTTGTACGACCCTAGGATATTATCACTGTCCTGCAATGTCAGTGCTGAATGTGGTGACCCCATCAATTAAATCATCACGAGACTCCCCAAAAATGGCAGAGAAGGCACCACTTGCAGAATGCAGTATAGCCTAGGTAAGTATAATGATGGCATAAGCACCTGTAAAACAGGCTGATGGCGCTGTGCACTACAAGCATTAGCTAATGAGGGATCAGGGGATGTTACACTTGTCCCCAATATAGGATAAAAAGCCAAGAAAACAGCTGGATATTGACTGGTACCCTCAGCTTTTCATCCAGAAGTGGGAACAAATATAACATGCCATGAGCTGTCATTAGCTGATGCATGCAGTGTACAGTGCCATTGTGTCCTGTCATGTACCATACTTCATAGCTGGTGCCTCCTCCTGTACCATACTTCATAGCTGGTGCCTCCTCCTGTACCATACTTCACAACCGGTGCCTCCTTCTGTACCATACTTCACAGCCGGTGCCTCCTTCTGTACCATACTTCACAGCCGGTGCCTCCTTCTGTACCATACTTCACAGCCGGTGCCTTCTCCTGTACCATACTTCACAGCCTGTGCCTCCTCCTGTACCATACTTCACAGCCTGTGCCTCCTCCTGTACCATACTTCATAGCTGGTGCCTCCTCCTGTACCATACTTCACAACCGGTGCCTCCTTCTGTACCATACTTCACAGCCGGTGCCTCCTTCTGTACCATACTTCACAGCCGGTGCCTCCTTCTGTACCATACTTCACAGCCGGTGCCTCCTTCTGTACCATACTTCACAGCCGGTGCCTCCTCCTGTACCATACTTCACAGCCTGTGCCTCCTCCTGTACCATACTTCACAGCCTGTGCCTCCTCCTGTACCATACTTCACAGCCTGTGCCTCCTCCTGTACCATACTTCACAACCGGTGCCTCCTTCTGTACCATACTTCACAGCCGGTGCCTCCTCCTGTACCATACTTCACAGCCTGTGCCTCCTCCTGTACCATACTTCACAGCCTGTGCCTCCTCCTGTACCATACTTCACAGCTGGTGCCTCCTCCTGTACCATACTTCACAGCTGGTGCCTCCTCCTGTACCATACTTCACAGCCGGTGCCTCCTCCTGTACCATACTTCACAGCCTGTGCCTCCTCCTGTACCATACTTCACAGCCTGTGCCTCCTCCTGTACCATACTTCACAGCCGGTGCCTCCTCCTGTACCATACTTCACAGCCTGTGCCTCCTCCTGTACCATACTTCACAGCCTGTGCCTCCTCTTGTACCATACTTCACAACCGGTGCCTCCTTCTGTACCATACTTCACAACCGGTGCCTCCTTCTGTACCATACTTCACAGCCGATGCCTCCTCCTGTACCATACTTCACAGCCGGTGCCTCCTCCTGTACCATACTTCACAGTTGGTCCCTTCTCCTGTACCATACTTCACAACCGGTGCCTCCTCCTGTACCATACTTCACAGCCTGTGCCTCCTCCCATACTTCACAGCCTGTGCCTCCTCCTGTACCATACTTCACAACCGGTGCCTCCTTCTGTACCATACTTCACAACCGGTGCCTCCTTCTGTACCATACTTCACAGCCGATGCCTCCTCCTGTACCATACTTCACAGCCGGTGCCTCCTCCTGTACCATACTTCACAGTTGGTCCCTTCTCCTGTACCATACTTCACAACCGGTGCCTCCTTCTGTACCATACTTCACAGACTGCCTGTGCCTCCTCCTGTACCATACTTCACAGCCTGCCTGTGCCTCCTCCTGTACCATACTTCACAGACTGTGCCTCCTCCTGTACCATACTTCACAGACTGTGCCTCCTCCTGTACCATACTTCACAGCTGGTGCCTCCTCCTGTACCATACTTCACAGCCGGTGCCTCCTCCTGTACCATACTTCTCAACCGGTGCCTCCTTCTGTACCATACTTCACAGACTGCCTGTGCCTTCTCCTGTACCATACTTCACAACCGGTGCCTCCTTCTGTACCATACGTCACAGCCGGTGCCTCCTCCTGTACCATACTTCTCAACCGGTGCCTCCTTCTGTACCATACTTCACAGCCTGCCTGTGCCTCCTCCTGTACCATACTTCACAACCGCTGCCTCCTTCTGTACCATACTTCACAGCCTGTGCCTCCTCCTGTACCATACTTCACAACCGGTGCCTCCTTCTGTACCATACTTCACAGCCTGCCTGTGCCTCCTCCTGTACCATACTTCACAGACTGTGCCTCCTCCTGTACCATACTTCACAGACTGTGCCTCCTCCTGTACCATACTTCACAGCCGGTGCCTCCTCCTGTACCATACTTCACAACCGATGCCTCCTCCTGTACCATACTTCACAGCCGGTGCCTCCCCCTGTACCATACTTCACAACCGGTGCCTCCTCCTGTACCATACGTCACAGCCGGTGCCTCCTCCTGTACCATACTTCTCAACCGGTGCCTCCTCCTGTACCATACTTCACAGCCGGTGCCTCCTCCTGTACCATACTTCACAACCGGTGCCTCCTCCTGTACCATACGTCACAGCCGGTGCCTCCTCCTGTACCATACTTCTCAACCGGTGCCTCCTCCTGTACCATACTTCACAGCCGGTGCCTCCTCCTGTACCATACTTCACAACCGGTGCCTCCTCCTGTACCATACGTCACAGCCGGTGCCTCCGCCTGTACCATACTTCTCAACCGGTGCCTCCTCCTGTACCATACTTCACAGCCGGTGCCTCCTCCTGTACCATACTTCACAACCGGTGCCTCCTCCTGTACCATACGTCACAGCCGGTGCCTCCTCCTGTACCATACTTCTCAACCGGTGCCTCCTCCTGTACCATACTTCACAGCCGGTGCCTCCTCCTGTACCATACTACACAGCCGGTGCCTCCCCCTGTACCATACTTCACAGCCTGTGCCTCCTCCTGTACCATACTTCACAGCCTGTGCCTCCTCCTGTACCATACTTCACAGCCTGTGCCTCCTCCTGTACCATACTACACAGCGGGTGCCTCTTCCTGTACCATACTTCACAGCCTGTGCCTCCTCCTGTACCATACTTCTCAACCGGTGCCTCCTCCTGTACCATACTTCACAGCCGGTGCCTCCTCCTGTACCATACTACACAGCCGGTGCCTCCCCCTGTACCATACTTCACAGCCTGTGCCTCCTCCTGTACCATACTTCACAGCCTGTGCCTCCTCCTGTACCATACTACACAGCGGGTGCCTCTTCCTGTAAGATACTACACAGCGGGTGCCTCTTCCTGTACCATACTTCACAGCTGGTACCTTCTTTGTGCTGTTTTTGGTTTCTTGCATATTAATGAAATAACAATAGATAATTAGTTGGTACACTCTGATAACGGCACAGAGCAACAAAGTGAAGGATTAGAATAGAATTGTTCTCTAGACATTATGTAAGACCCCATTCCCCCTGGCAATAATAACATGCATGAGTTCTTGTATTTTTTTATACCAGTTAAACACATGGAAATGGGTCTGACATTACAAACCAATGCGTTAGTATCACAATACTCACTACCACTGTTACAAACACTCGCTAGTGATCTCTTTTGTTCCTAATTTTTTGGAACAGATCTTGAGTGACACCAGTAGCCGCACTGTGGACGTCTAGGGGTTCTCCAAGTGAACTCCAAACACTAGTAACAAATGCTTGACAGACCTGTCACTAGCATTTCTACTAGCATTAAAAAACATAGCTACCTGGACTTAGAGCCTTTATATACCAATATTGAGCAACATCACTGTATAGTGCAAGCAGAGCTGTTTCCGTAACAGTAGAAAGCTGTTTATAATTAAATAGTTTTATAATTGAGAGCAGTATAGTGTAGAAGTCTGATACACTGTAGTGGCTGTGCTGTCCTTTTAATAGACTAATGTCCTGGACACTAAAGTTCAGAAGTGTAACAATTCTACTGATATGGGAGCATTTGGCAGAGGGCTATTGTGAAATGATTGTAAATAAATCTGTTCTTTTAGTGAAGGAAAAATAAACATCACCCTATTCTATAACTGTTACATGTCATTTATTTGCTGTAGTTTTCTCTTAACATATTAGTTAATGATTATGATGAATGCAGCATAGTGTCTGTATTGTTTAATCTATACCTTACATACCTCATTATTTGTCTTATTAGGGACTTTGTAGATTGAGGAAGCTGACAATTCTAGATGTCGCAGGAAACCAAATTCATGCATTTCCATCCAGAGTGAGTATAATCCCTGCCTGACACCAAACAGAAGGTTTATTTATCCTGAAGCTGTCACCTCTACAGAGTGATCATATGCAGGCCATACATCTACCAGGAACTAGAGACCTCAGTGACCACTGCTGTGATGTCGCCTGTTCTCAGCTAGCAGACTTGGTTGGTAGTAACATGTCCTCATCCTCCTTCTCCTCACCTGGGTTGTGCTTACTGGGCCTCCAGTTCGTTCGTAGGTGATAACATCGCGGCTGCATTTCCAGATGCAGAGTAAAGACTTCCAAAATGTCACTATTAAGTCAATTAAGATCAACTTCTTAATACCATGCACCCAGTTACAGACATTGTAAGCTTGTGAGCAGCCTTCTCACCTCTTTGTCTGTGTTACCCAGTTTGTTTATTATGTTTGTCCCCAATTGTAAAGCGCTACGGAATATGTTGGCGCTATATAAATAAATGATGATGATGATGATATTTAGAGCTGGACTTATGTCAGTTTTATTTTGCATAAGATACGCATTTCTGTACTGTGCATGCACACCAAGTATGTGTGCTCATACGTCTGCATATGTTTTTTTGCGTACCGTTGCCTTGTATTTCATTACAGCCGAAGAGGCCTAAGGGGGTGTAGGCTGAGTACAGTAAGGGTGCGTTCACATAAATGCTACACAATTAGGCATGGAGGCAATAACAGATAGGCGTATGTCCTATGCGTGCTGGAGAGATATGCAGATGGTAAGGACTATTAGCAGGACTATCTAGCTCAGTGTTGGCTAACCTGTGACACTCCAGGTGTTTGTGAAACTACAAGTCCCAGCATACCCTTCCAGCAATAAGCTGCTATATATTGGCAAAGCATGCTGGGACTTGTAGTTTCACCCAACACCTGGAGTGTCACAGGTTAGCCAACACTGAATTCTAGCTGCTTCTGATTTGGCTGATTGCATATTGACCACTGCAGTTGACAGTACTTAAATCATTAGCGTTGTGGCTGTATTATATAAAATTGCGGCCATCCTATTACTTAATTGACATTTACATTTGGACTACTGCAGAAAAGATAACCCCCATTTGAATTTTTTCCCCCCCAAACATTTTTATTGAAAACGTTCGGAAATGTACAATACAATAATATATGTTATGTATTAATAACCATTTTCAAGTATAATTAACAGACATGTACACATACACTATTACAGGTTTTGTAGGTGCGACCAGAGAGATATATCAGTGCTGAGTCTTTTTCTCAACTTCTTAGGCAACAATCTAATTTCATAAGAACAGAGAGACCCAGCAAAGTCATGAAATATGACAAAATGAACCTTATAAGATATTATAGTATCCCTAAGGGAGAGAGTAAATAAAGAGCTTCATTCTCCCCATCCCATATACAAATCGCTACAGAGACCCAAGGTGCGGAGAGAAGACATTCATTAGTCTCCTATATAGAAGGATGCTGGAGAAATACTCTGGTTTCGTACCAAAGCGTCTGGCAAAAGCTTTCCCTATTTGATTTTTCATAGATGCACGAGGTCCCTCTACAAGAACTATACTGTGAAGAGAACCCTCTGCTTCAAAAACAGCCCGTGAGTGCCATTCAAGATGAAGAAATTCTGTCCCTGAAGGTAAATATGGATCCACATTCTAGAAATAGGAGAGAATAAATATTCAGTGTGGGTGGTCTAGCTGTCATTGTTTGTGAGAACAAGTTCATTTTATGCGAATGATCTCAGTATGAATTAATTTTTAGTTTAAGAAACCATATATTAAAATAATTTGATCTTAGACCATATACGTATATAGCGCTCTACATAATTTGATTGCGATTGTATTCTTGTAAAATGCTAATTTATAACCATACTTGCCGGTGAATCGCGGCGTTTGAACAAAATTCTGCCCACTTCACTAGGAAGTGGGCAGATCAGGGAGATTGCCACACTCTCCCGGGAGCCCGGGAGACTCTCGCGAAATGCGTGAGTCTCCCGGATATTTCGGGAGAGTTGGCAAGTATGTTTATAACTAATCAAATAACCACAACTATTAGTACAAAATACGGTTATATGGCAGATGTATCATATCATCAGAAAGTTGGCAACCAATGAACTACACATTCTTAGATACCAGAGGCTGATGTGCACAACTCATCCACTCTCCCAGATCTCATCTCTCCTTCTTTTAAAAAGGCCAAAGAGGTGCCTTAATAGCGCAATTTCATCATAGCCCGCTCCATCTGTGCAATGGCTCAATTGGGTCATGAGTTAGATTCCCGACCATGGCCTTATCTGTGGGGAGTCTGTATGTTCTCCCCGTGATTGTGTGGGTTTCCTCCAGGTGGTCCAGGTTTCCTTCTACACTCCAAAAACATACTGATAGGCTAATTAGCTGGTGACAAAATTAACCCAGTCTGTGCGTCTGTGTATGTTAGGGAATTTAGACTGTAAGCACCGCCACTTTTGTATGTATAGTACTCACCGTGCCTTATGGTCCACACGGCCTTGGGTGATAAAACATGCATCTCGCCCATCAGCTCCTCCACCCGTGTCTACAAACACTTAGGGGCATTTTCAATTGTGCCATTTCCGCGGCGCGCTAAAACTACTACCGTTATTACGGTAGTAGTTACCTGGATTTCAGCTCGCGGCTCCCTGAGCCGCGAGCTGAAATCCAGTGAGAAAAGTACCGTAATAACGTTTTTTCCGCGCATTATTACCGTAATATTGCGTGGACCGCGATATTTTCGGCGTTTCCGCTGACAATTGAATATGCCGTATAGACCTGTAAAAATAACCATTGGATTCCATATACCTACTAATCCTGTACCAACATACAAAACATTTTCATATTCTATTGTTCCAATAAATTTAAATAACGTAAGTCAGTTCTGTTAACTATAGTTCTTCCCATTTGTAATAATACGGCTTATATATAATTAGCAATGTTATACAGACAAGTACTATTTTAATGTTACTTTGTGTCTTATGTGTTTTGAAATTCTGATGTAATAATCAGTTCATCTGATGCATTTTTTTATCTTCTATTAGTAAAATATCTGTAACTTGGAATTATTTTAGATGTAAATAATTAGAATATTTACAGTAAATCCATCCAATGAAGTTATATATATTATTATTATTACTGATTTACTCTTTATCATCTTTTTTACATCTTCCAGGAAATAGCAGCCAGATTCGTTCTAAGCCAACTGCAGAGCAGAGACTCGTGTTTGCGAGAACAAATCAGTTATTACCCGGAGGCGCGGACGCTGCTCTCCAGTAGAAATATCTGCGCTCTGTGTGGGAAATGGTTTCTGGATATGTGGCTGGAATGTGTGAAGTTTGTGGAACTTAAAAAGGTAATGTAATAGGCGGTGTGGATACGATATGATCGTACTGAAAAAGTTATCATTTAGTCTGAAATCCCCAAATAAAAAGTTTATATTCAATGTGACAGAGAAACATTGGTCACCATTTTGGTATTGTTGACCACTTACCTTTCAGTTTAACACTTACCTTTGGTGTGACAAAATATTTCGGAATCCCCTGTAATTGCATGGTTTACAGTTTAGATATAATCTATAATGCACTGAAATCCAATACATACTTGCCCACTCTTCCGGAATGTCTGGGAGACTCCCAAATTCTGGGTAGGTCTCCCGGACTCCCGGAATAGTAAGGCATTCTTCCGCATCTGCCCACTTCCTAAAGAAGTGGACAGGATTTAGAACCTCCATGACGTAATTCTTGGGGAATCGCGTCATTCTGGTCCACTCCTGCGGTAAAATTAAGCGCTTACGTCATTGCGCCACAGGGGTGGGACCAAAATTGCTGCGGTTCCCCAATCCCCGCCCCCACCCGCCAACTGCCCCCTGGGATCTCCCAGAGGCCAACATTGAAAAGTTGGCAAGTATGATCTAAAATGATATCATTCATAACACATTATGGGGTCTATGGGGTTTATTAAGCTGAGGGTTTCCAGTTGTCCTGCACATGCGTGAGTCATGCATGTACCAAGACTGGCTAGCGAATAATACTCTTACCGCTGCTAGCCAGGAAGCTGGGTGTCACTCAGCTGCTCCGGCGATATTTTCTTGGTAGCCTGTGTAGATAATAGATTTTCTGTCTCTGTAATAAGCAGCAGTTGAAAATCCATGTTATTGCTGCACAATAATACACAGACCTTATATGCTTGAAGGTAATAAGCAACTAAAGCTTATTGCACAAATTGGGTAAGACTAAACAGAATACTTGGAATAATAGTAACATTAACCAGAAAGACCAAAGATTGAATGAGATATGTATTTTTATGCTGGATTTACTGTCTAATGGGAAATTATATACAAGTATATATAATCTTTAACAGAATGTATTTAATTAGCAAATAAAGGGTTTTTGATGTTTATTCTTTTAATGGAGTGCACTACCTACTACAGCCTGTAGATGTCAGTGTTGCACGTCCCTTTTGGTAACCAATATGGCTGCATTCACATAGTTATCTACACTTAGGTTTTTATTTATTTTCATTAACTTACTTCTTTCATTTTCCTTACCAATAGAAAATGAAGACCTCAACCAATTTACAGCTGTTACCAGTGAAGCTTTTACTGTGTTCATACAGATGCTTTAATCAGAGAGAGAGTGATATATTTGGAGTTGCGATCCAGTGACACATGAATACCGATAACTGATGGATAATTAATAATGCTGCAACAACTTGTATATGAATTAAACAGTATATGTAAAGGTGTAAACAAGATTTATCATATGCAATAGTTGATGATGCTGTTTGTCACTGCTTATAACACTCTCTTTTTATGTACTTACCGCTTACTACCACCTAACTACCACTTACAAAGCTCTCTCCCAGTCTACTGCCCCCTATATCTCTAACCTCCTTACCATTCACACTCCTGCCCGCACCCTGTGCTCGGCAAATGATCGTCGCCTCTCCTCTACTCTTATTACCACTTCCTACTCCAGAGTCTAAGACTTCTCCCGAGCTGCCCCCCTGCACTGGAATGACCTCCCTCCCTCCCTCGCTCCATCCTTCTCGCTCCCAATCTGTGCTCCTTCAAACGGGCACTCAAAACTCACCTGTTCCTGAAAGCCTACCAACCATCCACTTAACCCCTCATCCACTCTGCTTGTTCTCCCCTCTCTCCCCTGGTTCCTTCTTCTCCCTTGCATCACTGCCTCCCTTCGTGCCTGTTTTGTCAACCCTCCCTTAGGATGTAAGCTCGCATGAGCAGGGCCCCTCTCCCCTCCTGTCTCCATACCTGTTCTTCTGCTCCGCCCTCGCTCCATATGTTTGCCCGGAGTTTCTGAAGCATTGGTACTTTGTGTTTATTGTTCTGTAATGTTTTACCCTGTATGGTCTACTGTTTGTACTATGTAAGGCGCTGCGGAAACCTTGTGGCGCCTAACAAATAAACAATGATAATAATAATAATAATAATAATAATATGTATTCTACTGTTACTAATAATATGATATTATTTTGTATGAATACTGTTAAAGAACACACCAGTAAAGTGTGTATGTGTATATACAGGTCTATTAGCTTACAGTGTCTACAAGGCTTTAAGGGGGTGATTCAAGTCCCCAAAAAATCTGCACGAGGTGTCTCTGGACTGGACCAGCCGTGAGACACCTCACGCAGATTTTTTTTCCCACAGAAATATCCCTAATTTTTGCTCTTGCCCCATAGATATGCGAGCAAACGTGAGCGGATATTTTTCCTCAGAACATAGTGGACAATTGAATCCCCCCCTAAGAATGTTCGTTGTATGTCTGCTATTAATGCCGTGGGTATGAGCCTTAAGATAGAAGTGTCTCAAAAATTTGTCCTGAGGTGCGGTTTACGTACAAAGCTGTCTCTGGACCAGTGTTCTGCTCACCAGGTTTTATATAACACCAGTAAAAGTATCTTTACAACAATGTGCCGTTCTGTTATTCATCCACTTGTATAAGTGTCTCTTGAGAAAACACCACGGTTTTGGGTGAAATGTTACTTAACAAGCCGCACTAGGATTCTCATGAGAGTACCCAAGCGAAGGTGCTTGAGATGCCTCCAGCCTTGTCTCCCTGCTTGTGAAATAAATGTACTGCTCCAATCAAATCAAAAAAAGTAAAACGTGATTTTTTCCTCTTAGATTGTCCTATTTTATATCTGGTGTTTTTCTTTAAAGTGGACCTGTCACCTATGCACGGTAGAGGCAGCCATTTTGTGGGCTGAACCAATATTGATGAGAATGTAACCTTCACTTAGAACATAATGACATCATCACTGCACTTCCTGACTGACTCTCTGGTCAGTGGTTCCTATTGAATTGACAGGATGCAGTCTCATGAATATTAGGTCAACCACAAAATGGCTGCTACCACTCAGTGTAGGCGATTGCTAAGTCCACCTCTAATATTCAATTTCCTATTTTGAGGCGGATTAAAAAAAAGATACAAGTTAGTGCAAGAGAGCAGATTACATAATAGAACCATAAGCTTGTTAGAGGGTATAAAATGGTTGCCGGGTAATGGAGATCATATGTTACGGGGACACTAATTGCAAATGTTTTAATTGTGTTGTATGGAGAAAATGTGAAAGTATTGTTTGTTTGTAAGTTCTATCCAGGCGCTACCATTAGGCAGCATTAGGGTGCCGGGCTTTGAGAGGCACCACTGAAATCGTGCACATCTATAATGCTGTGCAGCGGCCGCTGAGTTTAACTTCTATGGCTGCCGCACAGCTTAAGATCCATGGCGGGGTTGGGGTGGTTGATCGCTGCCATCCTCCCCTCTAACAATAGGATGCAGTAAACCTCCCGCCCCTCTCCCCTCACTGACTGTCAGGAGTGACGTCATCATCACGTCCCGACAGTGAGTCAGGAGCCCTCCAGACAGGAGCAGCAGCAGCATGGAGAAAACTTCCGGGTAAGTAAAGAATTGTGTACGGGAGGGAGGGGGAGGGGGACATGGTTAAGCAGGGGGGGGGGGGGGCGGTGGGAAAACATGTTCAAGCAGGGTGGGGCAGTGTGCTGCAGGGGGGGACATGTTCAAGCAGCGAGGGGCAGTGAGCTTGAGCCTGATGATCTACCCTATGGGGAGAGTTCCAAGCTGGTATAACTAAAAGGAGAATAATAACAGCTGCTGGTGGGTGTGGCCTGTATTAATAAAAGGACAATAATAACAGCTGCAGGTGGTCTATCAGAAATAGTTTGATAGAAAAGTATATATTACAGACAGATGTTTATAAGATCTACTGACTGCCAGCTCAGTTCAGCTGCTGAGCCCATCGAGTTGAACTATCATTGCTGTTGTCATCTCAGTTCCTCCATTAGTGATCTCCGCTGCCTTCTTGGTGACAGCGACTGCCACCGAACATGGGGAACATAAGAAATTTCTAAGTTTCCAGCAGCAAGCATGCTACCAGTGTCGGACTGGGGCATGAAGGGCCCTCTGGTGGCCCAGTTCGACCCTGCATGCTACTAAAGGAGAACACCAGCCCACACACAGCTACTCTAAGCCATCACCGCCTTGAGAAAGTCACCTAGGTGACGAAACGCGTTGGCAAATCACCCGCCACTTCCGGTTTGTGCACATCCAGTTTTGGACATCCAGGAAGCGTGCGCTCCACGGCTGGGGTGCACGCCGCTACTTCGTTTTTCACAACAGATCACCAGAACTCTGTGGACTCCCCTGATCGGGCATTCTATCATCCACTGTCAGAATCACTCTTTATCATCTGCATCGCACTCGGCTTTAACTGGATACCTTCAGGACCAGTCACTATATCCGGGACTTCCTCCAAGCGCAAGTATCCCTTCATATTTTTTCTGGACAATACCATTAATACGCTGGACAATTCATATGCATAAGGACTGCCTTATTTTGATCCTCCGTTAATTAGATCCCTGTATTGGATCATAGCACTATACTAGTTATCAGTGCAACACTGTTCTTCGTGACAATTGTCTGTTTGTTTTTTTCATTATTGATATTGTTTTTATGACATGTGATTTTCTGCCCCTATGTTCCTTTATATTGTTGTGCACCCATAATTTCCAATGATAAAGATCATTTTCTTACATATCTAGGTACATCATCATTATTTAAGTGATAGCGCAGAATATTCTATTTTTGTATATAAGCTTCCAGGTTGGACTTTCCTGTTATTCCGCTGCTGAACTTATCTCTATCCGTAGTGCGCCTCCCCCTTGACGAACTCTAAGCTGGCCGATGGCCACAAGAGTGTCCATGCAGCACGAAAGCAAAACCCTGCTCCAGAACCAGAAGAGAAAGGAGGTTCAGTTAAGATAAATGCGGAGGGACAGTTCAGTTATAGTTGACTGCAGGTGATTGTTTTAGGATTTCTACAGTTCTACATATTTGGTGTCCCCCCACCTCCACTGACTCCTTGTTCCTGCCATGACTACTTTATTACTGATGGCTGATAACGCTTCGGCCTTACAACAGCCACCTGCACTTTCCCAGCCAGCAGCTACAATTGTTATTCTAGATTGTGAGCTCATCTGGGCAGAACCATATGTACCTTCTGTTTCATGTATGTATTTTGCCATGAACCCCTCAATGGACAGTACTGCATAGTGAGCACTTTATAAGTAAAAAATGATAATAATAATATTGGTAACTATGAATGCAATCAGTATGGACACACAGGATAGCCTGGGTTATATTGTCACATGCGTCGCTTGCTTTGCACTTGCATTACAAAATGCAGATCAGGTTCCGCAATTAATCCAGAGTTCTCTGTACAGCGCTGCGGAATTAGTGGCGCTATATCAATAGCTGCTGCTGATGATGTCGCAGCCCGGTGCCACACTCCCAAGAGGATAGGTTACCACCCTCCCCAGCTCCACACAAGGTAAGAAGGGGTGGTCAGGACCATCGCCTACGTAAGGTAGTCACCACACCCTCTTAGCCTATAGGAAACAATTCAAGCAGTGCAGCGTAGATAGCTCAATGGGGACCATTGCTCTGGATTTAGACTAAAATTTTATCTTCGGGTGGAGTTCTTCTTGAAATGTCCCTCATAGGCGACATCCAATAAGACCTCACCCCACTGGGTGGTGCCCTTAAATCTGATGATAATCCCTGCCTCTCAACGGCCAGTGTAGTTTACTGCCAGATAGATACTTTATAGGCAAATCACAATGAAGTTTGAATGCTGCCTGCCCTATTGCTAGAAGTTCAGAATGTCTAGGAGCCTCTGCGTAGTTTTCTTGTATAATTTCTGACAATCCTTTACCTCAGGGGTTCCAAGGCTTTCAACAGGTATAACCAATATTGAATGGTTTTTTTTAATAAAAAGACAGTTGTCAGCGCTTATCCTTAACACTGCATATCTGTGTGTATCTAGCAAAATGAAAACATGATGTATTAGTTCATATTTTGATCAAAACATTTAAGCCTGCATCCCAGTGTCAATAGCACCTCATTATATGCAGGTCTTACACTGACCTATATGCTTTAAACGCCATTAAAATCAGATGCACTCACCTTCCAGGTATAGGGGTTTACATCTAGCAAGGGCTGGCTAGTGAGCCACACCCAAATGTGCCTTAAATAAGCTTGATGGACAGTTGCTATGACAATAAGGCAATATTTTGAAACAAAACCAGAGAAAAAAAATGTTTTCTTAATCTTTTCTGGGTGCAAGGATGGGTGTAACACATTGATAAGACAACTGTTGTTTACATGTGCTCTTGTATGGAGTTTTACAAAATATTAATTGTAGGTAAGAGTCAAGTACTGGTGTCAGAAATACTAATGCAAGACTCTAATACACCTGATTTAAACTTTTAAGTGGACACTCATTTATTACTGCAGAGATAAAAAAAATTGCTGTAATTACTGTATCCCTAACTTCCACCACTAGGTGGGGATATTCAGCAATGTTTGTAATGTTTCTGAAACAGACACTTTAGCAACACAGCTTAACCCTCTCCTGTCACAAGACACTGAAATCTTTGGAGTCATTGGTGGCCATGTGGAAACCTGGAGAAATTATTATATATTATATGAAAGGGAAACTATGTAAATTCAAAAGATGTCTCAATAAAGAGGAAAACATAGTAAGAGAGTAATATCACGCAGTGTCTTGATACCCCACACATTGCAGTTAAACATAGACGCCAGCTCTGTGGATGCTTGAGCACCCCCCAATATTTGTGTTGCCACTAACCATGTCAGTGCATGGCATTGTCCAGTCACACGGAGGGTATCGTGAGCACCTTTGATCATTTTAAAAAGTTGGCTGCAATGACAAGTAGCATATTAATATTAAGTAATATTAAGAGAAAATGCAGCTTAAAAAAGATTATAAACTTAAAGAGTAATAAACTTAAAAAATGTTAAAATAGTGTAGAGGTGCGACAAAGAAACTCTGTAGTGATATAATGTATGTGCAGACACATTGTTCTGTTAAAATGACCTCTGTGATGATAATTTTTCCTTGCAAATCGTTATTCCTCTGTTGACTCTGTCACTCTGTCAGTCTCTACACTGGCTGCCCGTTTTCTACCGAATCCAATATAAAATACTTTTACTAGCCTACAAGGCCATCAACAAAGCTGCACCAACATACATCTCCTCTCTTGTCTCAAAATATCTCCCAACTCGGCAACTCCGTTCTGCACAAGATCTGGGTCTCTCATCCACACTCATTACATCCTCCAATTCCCAGGAATGGGAGGATTTTTTAGGGCGGCACCCAGGGCCGGTGCTAGGGTTTGCGGCGCCCTAGGCAAAATTTCGCCGTCGCGCCCCCCGTGCCCGCACCCCTGCCCCCCCCCGAACACACTAAATAAAAATTTTTTTGATTTTTTTCTTACCTTTTCTTCCTCTAGCTGCATGCTGAGAGGGGAGGGGAGGGGGACGTCGGGAACAACTTCAGAGGCGCCGCCGGACAGACTATCACATGATCACTGACGTCAGTCAGTGATCATGTGTGAGATGCGCCGCAGACATTGAAAAACAGCGGCGGCGCCCCGCCGCCGCTGCACTACGTTCCCGAGCCGCTGAACCGC
Source organism: Mixophyes fleayi (assembly GCF_038048845.1). NCBI lineage: Eukaryota > Metazoa > Chordata > Amphibia > Anura > Limnodynastidae > Mixophyes > Mixophyes fleayi. The sequence continues at coordinate 244,132,369 of NC_134406.1, forward strand.
TGACTAGATTAGAAAATCTAGTCAGCGGCGCCCTGCAGGTCCCGGCGCCCTAGGCAACTGCCTAAGGTTGCCTAATGGGAGCGCCGGGCCTGGCGGCACCCACTCTATGGAATTCTCTCCATCGCACAATAAGACTCTCCTCTGGTCTACAAGCTTTCAATCGTTCTCTGAAAACCTACCTCTTCAGACAAGCTATTAATATTCCTCAACCACCCTCTTAACCTCACTACATTACCCTATTACCACCCATTACACAATTTCACACAAGACCTACCCTTTGACCAACATTGTTGTGTGACGGGATCATTTAGCTTATGAGTCACTTTTACCATTGCAATCTGGCTGGACCGAAATGCAAAATGTAGACTTAACCTCCCATTGTCCCATAGATAGTAAGCTTGCAAGCAGGGCCTTCTCACCTCTTTGTCTGTCTTACCCAGTTTGTCTATTAGTTTACTGTGCTTGTCCCCAATTGTAAAGCGCTACGGAATATGTTGGCGCTATATAAATAAATGATGATGATGATGATAATTATTTCAAAACATTCCTTAATAATTTCAATATATTCTTCATTTTAAAATAAAAAGCCAAGGCCACAAAATATTCCTTTGTCTCAGTCTCATTGTAGTTCTAGCACTGAGTATTGAACCTACATAAGTTGTTGCATCTTCTCTTCATGATTTTATAGCAGGCATAAAACTGCACTATACTGTCTGCATAAAAACTGGTATATCACAGTATTGTGTTACAGATATTGCACAACTTGTCCTGCCTACTTATCACTGGGCACAGAATACAGGTAAACCACTTGTACACTAGCTGGCAGAGAGCCATCTCTCCGGAATTACCTCACAAGGAGCCAGCAGCCAGGCACCTGGATGCAGTATGATAGTGTAAGTTGTATTACTCAGTGCAGCAGCTTATCAGATCATATTTTACTGTCTCAATCACTGTAAAGAGAACAAATGTCTGGATCGTGCAGGATAAATTATTGTAATTTGATTTGGGAGCGAATATCCACTATTGGCCTGTCAGAGGTGAGAGGATGGTGGCTGAGGAGAGTACCCATATTGGAGTGGGCTCCCAGATACAACATACGAGACAACCTGATTCCAGATAGTATCTCAGGGATGATGCTGACAGTCCAGCAGGTGGCACAAGGTAATATAACTAGCAAACTTTTATTTGTATTGTTGATCATTTGCTTTTAGAGAACTGTTAGAGATAATATTAGTCCTTGGGAGGTGGTTGCTGGTGGTATCCCAGGAAACAGATTGGTATCCCAGGAATATGATCCCTCGAGACCTCTCACACTAAGACGTAATGTAAATCATGCTTATGACATTGTAGATGGGAGTTTGAGATAGACAGGGACAGCACAATATTGTAAGTGATTCTCTCAAGAATGGTATATATGGTATGTTAATAATTCCACATTATTATTGTATTCATGCTGAACTGAATATTAGATTTTTCAAAACTGCATGTCAGATGCACTTTACAAATAACTTAGTTCTGGCCTCATTTCAGTCAGGGCAACATACAGTAGAAAACAAGTAAACCTAGGACACACTGGGGAAGATGAGGCCAAAACAATCTTTGTGTAGAATCAAAGTGTTCCCCACCTTGGTCACACTGAGGTGTACCCATGACTGCTTACTTTGGCAGGATTACCTCCCTTCCTATACAGGTGTATTAATGCTCCAAAAACAAGCCCAGCCTTCCAGGACTATACTTGAGGACTCACATCGGCAGACACACAAGTACTAAGTTCAAATCAGGAAGGGGCAGACGAGCAGGAGATACTGTAGGCAAAAGAGGGCTGGCAAATTGTAGCCTGGGGGGCAAGACTTGGCTCAGCAGCCTAAGTGGAGCATTTAAAAGGAAACAAAATGCAGATAGCCCAGTGACCCAGCCCACTATGCCACCCAGCCCAGCCTGCCTCTGACTGTAGGCCTAGCCTAACCACTTCAAGTGCCATGCTCAGCATCATTTATTTATATAGCGCCACTAATTCCGCAGCGCTGTACAGAGAACTCTCTTACATCAGTCCCTGCCCCATTGGAGCTTACAGTCTAAATTCCCTAACATACACACAGACAGATTAGGGTCAATTTGTTAGCAGCCAATTAACCTACCAGTATGTTTTTAGAGTGTGGGTGTTACGGCAAGCAGTGCGGCATAAACTTATAGAACAGGTGACGAGGTCTTCCCCTTTAGCAGCTACCTTTTCCGTAGAGACTGGTTATGCTCACAGGTACTCAGATGCCCTCAGGTCTTAAACTCTAAGTAGTATAAGTTTATACTCACAAAGCCATGCACAGGTACACGGAACAGAGGCAGGCCAGCGATCTTGCAGACTGGCCGGAGCAGCAGAGGGAATGTCAGGTACGAGCAGGGTCGGGGCCACAGGCAAGAACAGGCGATAGGTCAAGGTCACAGGCAAAGGTTCAATATCCAGAAGCAGGCAAAGGGTCATACACAGGTAGTCAAAATCCAAAGGCAATACACCAACTGATGCATAGGAGCAGGCTAGGCACAGGAGCACTGAACTATAACCGGCAGGGAGGCTAAACCCTCCCTGCCTTAAATACCACTACTAGCCAATAGGAGCAGGGCAGCGCTATCAGCCACAGGTGGCCCACATTACGCATGCGCCCGGCTGGAGCTAATGCCGGGACGCGGCAACGGCCGGGACAACACCCGGAAGTGACGTCCCGGTCGTCATAGCGACGGCCGGGATGCAGGCAAGAGGGTCGCGGCGGCTGGGCACCGCCGCGGCTCGTGACAGTGGGAGGAAACCGGGGCACCAGATGGAAACACAGGCAAACACGGGGAGAACATACAAACTCTTCACATATAAGGCCATGGTTGAGAATTGAACTCATGATCCCACCACTGTGAGGCAGGAGTGCTAACCACTGAGCCACTGTGCATTTCGTCCCCTACCTCCATTAGTTGTCCTTTCAAGAAACTGCTATTGGCCTTCCACAGTATGAACCTGTGCAGGTGGTAAGGAGAGATGGGGATATAGAATAAGATTGTGGAAAAGTAGGTGGGGGTGCAATATAAAGAGATCACTTGTTTAGAAGTTTTATTAGAAAAGCTTTAATACAAAATGTTGATTGTAGCTTATCTTTGAAAATAATAATTTTGGAAACGAACAAAGTAAAAGCTTGTGTAAAATAATAAGGAAAGAAAATATCAAGCAAGATACAGAAAGAGTAGAGAACAACAAACATAGAATGGAGATTATTTAGAAACATGACCTCTGGGGGTGCGTTCTATTAAAGACCGCTTTATCTGACAATTTGAATTTTCAAGTGTGAATCACGAAAGTAAAATATATTATTTAGTGTTAGTTCCCCCTTTTGATGTTTTTTTTAACAAGCAGTAATTAGTAGTGAGAGGATCTTCAAAGACAAGTGGGCTGAGTGGGGGCTGATTGAGAAGCTGAATGTGATTGGATGAATGTGGTTCGTACCTGCACAGTTATCCTGATCAGGGTCGGCAATCGTTACTACCTAGTGTGGCTCATCCTGAGTTGGATGTTTTGGAATCCAAATAGTAAACTCTAAAAAGTTGCAGAGAAGAATAGTGTTTTTATGCCCATATTGTTTCAAGATGCAGCCAGCTCTGCCCCAGTCACATTTGCACCAAGTCAAGCGTACTTACACCCGGATACAGTGACACCCAAACAGGTCAGTAGCTGTAGCCTGAGGACTGGTGTAAATATATGCTAATTGTGATTGGATGAAGTAACACTTGTTATTATTGCAAAAACACATTTGCTATTAGTTTTGATTTAAATAAAAAAACCCTCTATATTACAGCAGCTATAATTTTCCTACTCCTGTGTGAATGAAAGTAACAAAATATTAATTCTAAAATATGCCCTCAAAGTCATATGATATAGGCACAAGCAATGAAGATAGGTGCTATCAAATTTTCATATTTTACGTACTATCCCCTCGGTGTTCATTAATTATCATGATGTGTTAGGTGATTCTCTGATAATGCCTGAAGATAACCTCTACTGTAGTTATTTTTATGATGGAGGCTACTGTAGTTTTAACTTGAGAAAAGAAAACACAATTTCTGTTACTTTGGTAATTATAGTTTATTAACATATAAATGGTAAGTTAGACTCAGCCTTTACAGTGGGTGAGACATTCAGAAATGTGAAACACCTTATTCATTTTAACTAAGTTTATGTTAGCCGTCTAATCTTACCTGTATATAATATCCAAACTGGTAAGTAGTTATTATATTGACATGGACCACCTATACTGTGTGTATATATGTGTATGTATATATATATATATATATATATATATATATATATATATATATATATATATATATATACAGTGCTTTTTTTGTAAGAAAAAAGGTGCCGGAACTGCCCCCCTCGTTTTTCTGTAGCCCTCTCTTTCTGCCCCCTCATTTTTCTTTAGCCCTCTCTTTCTGCTCCCCCTCCCGCACTTTCTGTAGTCTGTACTTACCTTCCATGCTTCTTTTCTCATTTCTCTACTTCATCGCGGGTCTTCTCACTGGCAGCGTCGTGACATCACAACGCTGCCGGAGCCGAAAGCAGGACACACACTAAGATGCGGTGCTGCACTGTAGCAGCACCACAGAAAAAAAAAATGTTAAAAAGTTAATTAAACTTTGAAAACACATGGAAAGAAGGTGCCGGAACTCCGTTCTGAGCGTTCTATGACAAAAAAAGCCCTGTATATATATGTACATAAACAGGTAGACAGTGGTCCCCTGCACCATGTACAGACTGGGATGCAAGAGGGGGGTTGTCCACATTCTATAAATGAAGAATCAGAGATACTCTGCACTCACCTAATTGATCATCAACATTTCATCATCAACATTTATTTATATAGCGCCAGCAAATACCGTACGCTTTACAATTGGGAACAAACATTAATAAAACAATACTGGGTAATACATACAGACAGAGAGGTAAGAGAACCCTGCTCGCAAGCTTACAATCTATGTTGTCGTACTAACTGTTTTTCTATATTAAAAACAGGGACTGCTAGCTCCACCCATTGCAACATATGTTAAGTCAGTCCTAACATGATCAAATGCTATACTTTTAATCCGGGTTAAAACTTACCTGCTTTTACCTGTTGGTCAGCTTAACATATATTGCAATATGTGGAACTAACATATAGAAAAGCAGTACAAAATATATATATATAAATATATATATATATATTATATATATATATATATATATATATAATCAGTTATGTTGATATTGTATGATGAAACACTACAATAATTATTACATATTATGGATTTGGTTGCAGGTCTGGCATTTGCTGTGATGTCATCAGTCCATCCGGTGTTTGGGTTATATGGATCTGTGTTTCCCCCATTGATTTATGCCATATTTGGAATGAGCCGACATGTTTCAACAGGTGAGAGTGGAAATTTGTATTTATAAATTGTTTTCTAAACAAAATGGATGAAGCAATGTTTTTAATTCAGCTCTTCAATGTGGCCTCTTCCATAGATGAGATATTCACTAATGATTTCTCAGTAATTTTTATACATGTTTTTTGCAGCTTTATGGTTGAAATAAAGCATTTAAATCAGCTTCTCCACTGTAGTAAGGGATTCCTGTGTTATTTGCCGAACATACCCAGACAGTTCCGAAAGGGGCAGTCTCCTTGTCAGGAGAACATAAGAGGACTCCAAGAACCTCTACTATGACTGGTAGAAATCATCAACAAAGAAATGGCTCACATGAAAACTAAAAATAGGCACATACACAATAGTAATAAAACAGTCATCATAAATCTATATCTATAATAAACACCTCAGAGAGGACAGCTGTAAATGGAACAACTAGTTTTCAAGCACATGGGGTATGATTCTCCTGCAGACAGGCAGATGTGATAGAAACAGCATTAGTAAGTTATGTTTCCATCACAAAGCAAAATAAAAAAACACCTAACAAGGTATAGTACTAATATCAATCTGGGGTATGAATGACAATTTATGTTGTACCCTTATTGACAGCCAATAATGTACATGCAGAAATGTATAAATAGATTGTTAGTAGCCCTATTACTACTGTTAGTAGACTACTGCATACTTGTGGTATATAGTGTACAGTATGTATGCACTTTGAAATGCTGCAGCAGCTACACATTGCCAGACAGTGTGAGCAGTTCCAGGTGCCGGTAAAGGAGACTGGTGGTGGCAGCGGTTATTCTCCTACAACTGGGTACGGCAGTTGTCACTCACAGTCAATTGGCCAAAGGGGCACCAGTCGGAGCTGTCAGTGACGGAAAATTGATGAAAACCAGTGAAGCACCAAATAGTGACGCCGCTTAGTAAGCCTATCCCATCACCATTACATAATGTGGTCATCTAATTGATGGTACATGCTACAATATTGGCTTAATTTGGCAATAATACTGGGAGTTTGTGCGGCTGATTATGCTGAGAATCTAGCAATACTTTTATTTATACTCAAATAAAAGTAACCAGCTGCGCCCACGAGTAAAGTGTCTGTTTGTATGGTCAGAACATGTTTTCTCTGTTAGGGTGAGTCCCATTCAACATCTGCTAAACCCGAGTTAGATGTTCATCAAAATCTGTGGACACACAAACGCTGCAATAAGTGGCCAGTCAGGGCTGCTGTTAAAAGTTGCAGCATGTTTATTTCATACAATTTTCTCAAGGTTACAATGCTCTGTATCCAGGGGAGGGCTGGGAAATTTTAGCCAGGGAGGCAAGACTCGATTTAGCAGCTTACTATAGTGCAGGACAGCACTGTGGCCTAGTGGTTAGCACTTCTGCCTCACAGCCCTGGGGTCATGAGTTTGATTCCTGACCATGGCCTTATCTGTGTGGAGTTTGTATGTTCTCCCCGTGTTTGCGTGCGTTTGCTGCGGGTGGTTTCCTCCCACACTCCAAAAACATACTAGTAGGTTAATTGACTGCTATCAAAATGCACCCTAGTGTGTGTGTGTGTGTGTGTGTGTCTGTGTGTATGTTAGGGAATTTAGACTTCATATCAACAGAGAACCATTGTGTTTGATTAGGGGCACTCTTTGGATATCTTGATAATAAAACATCTTAAAGTTTATTGATATGCATTAAAAAATTAAGTGTCTAATAATCAGTAGCAGTGAAATATTAAAATTGTTGATTATGAATAGAGCCAATGAATAGTTGGTAAAGAACTGTTAAAACTAGCAATAAATGCTAGTACGCGCCGTCCTTTCTAATAATGTATAGATCTATACATTATTAGAAAGGACGGCGCGTACTAGCATTTATTGCTAGTTTTAACAGTTCTTTACCAACTATTCATTGGCTCTATTGATAATCAACAATTTTAATATTTCACTGCTACTGATTATTAGACACTTAATTTTTTAATGCATATCAATAAACTTTAAGATGTTTTATTATCAAGATATCCTAAGAGTGCCCCTAATCAAACACAATGGTTCTCTGTTGATATGATATCTGGTATTCTGTGTGGGAGCACCTTTTCTGGGTTTTGTGAATCTATATAAAACAATGAACAAATTAAACAATAATAAAAATATAATGGAATAAATGAAATACATATAACCTAGAAAATATTAGGATTCTCCTGGTGCGATTTATACAGGTTTTGTTAGGGAATTTAGACTGTAAGCTCCAATGGGGCAGGGACTGATGTGAGTGAGTTCTCTGTACAGCGCTGCGGAATTAGTGGCGCTATATAAATAAATGATGATCATGATTTTAATGGGGAAAAAATGCAGGTGGCCCAGCCCAAGGTAGAGCACTATGGGACCGGCCCGGGGGGCAGAAGTCCCCCTGCCTCTGACTGTAACAGCCGGCAGCCAGTTCAATCTGTCCTGTTTGTCTTGCAGGCACCTTCGCTATCACATCCCTGATATCTGCTGGAGCTGTTGAGCGACTTGTTCCTTCGGACAATGACAATCTCACCAACGTCTCTCTGGGTGATCTGGGTTTATCCGACTTTGAAATGAGAAGAATAGGAGTCGCTGCAGCAGTGACATTTTTAGGGGGCGTCATCCAAGTAGGTGTCTCCTGTGTTACATATATCTCTTTATTTACAGTTATTTATATGACGCCTCCATATTAGTGCTTGACAGAGAATATGTGATCATTCACATCGGCCTCTGCTCCAGTGGAGCTTACAATCTATATTCTCCACCACATACACACACACACGCACACGCACACGCACACGCACACACACATGCACACACACACACACACACACACATATATATACACACACACACACACACACATGCATACACACGCACATACACACACACACACGCATACACACACACACACACACACACACACACATAGACGTTAATGTCATCAGAACCAATTAACCTATCAGTATCCTGCTGAGTGCTCTCCCAGTGCTGTGATCCCATGTACCAGATGTAAGTGATTAGATTGGGGTCCCAGGAAAAAAATAATCAAATAATGGTGGTTATTTTTGCTTTGTACTTGTTGTAGATGAATTGATAAGCGTAAAATGGAGTATAGAGTATTAACAGAAGATTAAATTCAATCAGAAACTAAACCATCTAATAATTGTGATACTCCCAAAAGTGTTACAAATAAACATGTTGTCTGCAGTGTTTTAAAATGATACTTTACTGTTGCACTCAGAGGTGCTGATCAGGAGGAGAGGAGATCCCAAAAAGATTTACATGAATGGTGTCTTGTTACAAACTACAGATTGTGGTAAGCAGTGCAGATAGATCCAGTGTGGGAACCATCCCTGATTTTGTACAGGAGATGCTATGTAATATATCTATAGCTGGAGCTGGAACAGTGAGATGTTCTGTGACAGTCATTGAGGTGTTATATGTACACGCGGTTGCCGCTAGAGTGTGGCAGATATTGGTGGGAGAGTGTAACAGTCACTGCAGGGCTATAACTACAGCTCTATACTCTGTTGTAACAATTATTACACTTATGGGGGGACTCAAATCTCTCTATTTTGTTTCCCCCAGCGTTACCTTTAATTAATTAATTAAGCCAATACTCAGCCATACACATAGCCATTGAAATAAAAAGAGAAAAAGAGAGGGGTTAATTGTGCTAAGTCAGAAATTCAGGCAGAGAGACTGTCCACCCCTCACCCACTCCATCTCCTTATCCCTTCAATTGCCCATTGAGTGGCCACCCACCTTTGCTTCGTGGTAGGTCCTGAACTCCCATCCACCTTCTCTGGCCTGTCCATCCATTTTGGTGGGGTGACCTTACTTGCATGGACAACACGGTGGCTTAGTGGTTAGCACTTCTGCCTCACAGCACTGGGGTCATGAGTTCAATTCCTGACCATGGCCTTATCTGTGTGGAGTTTGTATGTTCTCCCCGTGTTTGCGTGGGTTTCCTCCGGGTGCTCCGGTTTCCTCCCACACTCCAAAAACATACTGGTAGGTTATTTGGCTTCTATTAAATTGACCTTAGTCTCTCTCAGTCTGTGTATGTTAGGGAATTTAGACTGTAAGCTCCAATGGGGCAGGGACTGATGTGACTGAGTTCTCTATACAGCGTTATGGAATTAGTGGCGCTATATAAATAGATGATGATGATGATGATGATGTTTTCCAAAGCTCAGCCTTACACATAACGACTGAAACAAAATCTATTTTTTACATAGCTAAGCGCTAGGCCCGAGAGGTTACAGTTGCATCGCCAGGCCCCTACCAAAACTTTGCTATGGAGCTCAGTGATGCATAGTTCCGCCCCTGGCTATGAGGTCCAGCGGTGAGAGGGGGGCTTTGTAATGCCAGCCTACCCTCCTGAGGCCCTGACTCCGGGTTCCCGGGAGTCACCCCAGGGGCGGGCTGGCCCGCTGGGTCAGACGGCTATTAGGGCCGGGGGGTAGGCCGGCCGGCCGCAAAAAACATAGTTTCCCCCCCGCGGCCGCATCTGATGATGGCCGTGTCAGCGCACAGGCGGCCGCATCATATGACAGGGGATGCGGCCGCGTCATCAATGACGCGGCCGCATCCCCTGTCATATGATGCGGCCGCCTGTGTGCCCCCCGGCCATCCCTCTCCCAGCCTGCGCCTGAGTCACCCTAAGTTTCTGATGCTGTGTTGGTGGCCTCTGTCTACAACTGCATACAGCATCTATGTCTGACTATCAAATAAGAAAAAGAAAGTCAAGTGTAAATGAACTGATCCATTAGGGGATTAATGATTAAATGAGGACAGACAGGATGCACACTACTGTACCCTGAGGTCACACATGACTGACAATGCCTGTGTAGCACTAGATAGCACTGGACTATGCAATTTTTCACATGTTTAAAGAGTGACTAAATAAAAAGTGACTATTGAGTGCTTTGAATGTTGGTGACATTCAGGTGTATTTAATAAGGCACCATAAAAATTAAGTGAAAACATGATCACATTTGCTCTAGCACAATTCAGTAGTAGCACAGTTAGGGATTACTTAAGGTTTCTAAATATCCTCAGCACATATATTCTGTTTGAAAAGAATGTCTAGTTTATCTTGGCATTTTTGCTATGAAGTTTTCATTGTTTATTATGAAATTGTACATAGTGTTATTCTAGTTGCTGCTTTCAACTATTTTGTGACTTTTTATGACCCTAATCGCTGTATTCGCATATTCTATTATTAGTGCTAGTGCCAATCCATAAATGTCACTGAACATCTATAACAGAGACTTCATATAAAGTGAAATTTGACTCACTGCACAGCTGTGAGGCTGGGTACACCCTAAGGGTTTTCAGTCAATTATTGGGCCAATCACATGATAAACGACCGTTCAGCTCGATATCACATTAGTGTGTACGCTCCAACGATGAACGATTATCGTTCCAAAGCAGGTCATATCGTTTCATCTGATTGTTAAACTAAACTAAAAATCTTGTTCAATGATGGAACAATGTCGTTCCAATTCAGCAGTGTATCTGCACTCAGGACCGGCAGTGTCCATAGATCTCTATGGAGTGTGCAGAGTCAGGATCTTTTCAGCCTGTGGTTATGACAGAGGAAGAGCACAGATAAATCGTGTAAAATGCGTATAGTGTGGACACATGAATCGACATGCTGAAAAGGACTTGTTTCTTTAGTCGTTGGTAAAATTGTTAAGGATATAGCATCAGAGAAATGTTCTGTAGTGTGTACCCAGCCTTAGTAACGTGAGTGTGTAAATGCAAAGTGTGATTAGATAACAGTAAGTAGAACAGGAGTGCGGTAACAAATGAAGGTCAAACAGGCTTCACAGGTTTATCTGCTACACACCAACGTGTTTCAACTTAAAGAAGTCTTTATCAAGGTGATCTTACATAACTATACCTGATCAGGAAAACTCTCAGGGCCTGAGTCATTAAGGAAAGTAAAGCAAAAAAATGTTCTCCGGTACAAACCATGTTACAATGCAAATTAGTTTATTATTGTGAACATAAAGAAAATATTGGCTGTTTTTTCATGTAACACACAAATACTTGGCTGTTTTTTCATGTAACACACAAATAGTTGATCTAGGACATGCTCTTCCCCAACTATAAATCTATCCCACATTTTAAATTTACCCCCCCCCCCTCCAAAGCAACATGGTTTTGCCCAGGTGCAAAATTACTCCTTTTTTATGCTTTGCTCTCCTTAATGACTCAGGCCCTCATAGAATTCTAATATCTTGGTTAGAGGAAGAAAAATAAATTGTGATTTTTCTGGCCAACACATAAGGCCTCCTTCATAGTTAAGAGTAGAAAGTGTATTTCGCAACTTGACAAATGATTTTGCGCTGCAGGACCAAATTTATAATGTTCAGACAGATTTAGCGTTGGGAGGGGGGCATCCTATCCAAACCCTCAATTGCAGTGTGTGACTGGATCACTGATAAATAACTTCTGGTATAAATTTACTTTAAGGAAATAGCGCAGGGCGCTTATTTATATAATTGCAAATGCACTTATTTTTGATATTATGTATATTTTGAGATAGGAAATCGTTATTTCTGAGACCGGGGTAAAAAATGTGTTTTTCTGTTTTAACGTTTCCAAAGGAAATACCTTATTTCTGATGTATATAACTGATACAATGAGCCTTTGTGGATGGAGGTCTTTTGTGTATTGGGATGTGTTTTGTATGGAAGTGTCATTGTTTGGGGTTTGTAAGGTTGCCAGTGGAAACTTCCCATTAGGCATATGGGGAGGTAATGTGATAGCAGGAATTGCTAACTAAGTTTTGTGAAGAAGTGTCAAATGCCTGCTCTGGTTTAAGGCTCAGCAGGGGGTCGTTACTGTGTGGCCTTTTTTCAGAGTGGTCAAACCTTTCTGAACATTGTAAACAGCATGTGATGCAGGACATCACAGCTTATCTAGAATTTCATAGATAAGTGTAAATATTATTGGCTTTGCAATGCATGTAAATCCATGTTTGTGTAAACACATTGCTTCCTGATTCTAAAAATAGCCTGTGTCCAAACTGTATAAAAGGCACTGGCTTGTATTGAAAAGTTGTTCTTCTTGTTACATCTGACCTGATCACTGGTACCTGCAACCAGTGTGAGAGCAAATAAACATCACTTGCTTCAAAGACCTGCTTGAAAACATCTTCAATATTGCTGTATTACTCTGACCTGCAGATTAGATCCTAAATCTAATCCGTTCTCTAGTTGTTTCTGAGGTTGGACCCAGATTTTCCGGTACCACCGCTCTTCTACTATCCTGCAGCCCTGGTCAGTGTGATAGGCCGGGGGGATCAATCCACAGCAACCCTGATCCATACTAAGAGGTCAGAAGTTACCAGCCCAGGTACACCAGTAACGGGGTACACTCGCAGTTACCCAGAAGAAACCCAGTACTGGATGCTGGCAAAGAGTCCAGTGGTGGCAGCATTTGTAAGCCCCTTCTACTGCAGCAAAAGGGCGCACTTGGGATAACGAAAGGGAACAGTGGCAAAGTAAGCCCAGCCGGTTCCCAGCAACAACAGATAGGGTGGCATAGGCGGTTCATCCTGTCACACAGAGTAAAAATAAATCAGCCAGTATTGTAGTATGTGCTAACAAAAGCAGCCACTATTTTCCTAGCATGCAAATACTTTTTGCATTTACACCATCAATATCATGGTCATATTGTGTCATTCCATGTTATGGTTACATTGAGTTCAGCCACTATATTTTTTTACCAAAGATTGAGTTCCTGTATAATTACCCACAAATTGTCAAGTTATGGGCCTTTAATTTACGCGCCCTGTTCTGGTGTTAATGTTTGTGGGTCTCCTGTCACCTCCTAGCGCTGTCAGTTTTTATTCCAATCAGAAAGTAAATACTGCAATTAAAGTAAAGTAGTCCCTTTAATAACCCAGCACTGCTAATCAGATCGCACCATGCTTGTATTGTCCCAGATCAGTGAATACCTGTCTGACTATGTACCTGGAACTCCCAACCTTAGTTTACACCTCCCTTCTCTCTTCTTATCCAGATCATACATAAAATCCCAAATATCTAGGGCTATCTGTTTTATCCCCTTGTTCCTGCCAGAACCCTCTAGCTGACTATAGTCTATATAGGCTCCACTGTCTCTCCTCTAAGCATCAAGGGCCTGATTCATTAAGGAACGCAATTTTCTTAAACAGACGGAAATTGCTCGCAAGTGCCCTATATTCAAGTATAAGCGGATCTGAAGTAACGTCTCATTGGGTATAAGTATTCTCTGCCTTGCCGTATGCAGACAGATACACACACTGCAGGATGTGTTTAATACACTTTAACACCTGTTAATAATATAATCATTAATAAAAATACATTGAAGAAAATATTTTCTGTTTTCCATTTTTTTTTGTTACATGAAATACAGTTATCAGGCTGTTATTAATACCTACTGTACATAAAATTAATTTTTACAGTTACTCTTATTTGCAAACACATGTTCTATCATGCATACGTGACTGTCATTACTATCAATCGGCACTTACAGCTGACCTGTAGCTGGTTCAAGTGAAATGGTTAAAACACGTGTACCTTATTCAGGCCCTGATTAAGGGAATGGAGGCCCCTGGGCTAAGGGGGCCTCCATTCCCCCGTGAGGGCCCTCCCCTCTGTGATCCGAGCTGCCCGCCCCCCTTTCCCCCGGCACTTACCTCCTTCTCCGGCGCGCTGTACGCTCTTTACTGAGGAGATCTCGTGAGAGTGAGACTCACGAGATCTCCTCAGTAAGGAGACTACAGCTTGCTGGGGAAGGACCGCAGTGAAAGTGCTCAGTAGTACTGATCGCGCCGGGGGCGCCCCCGACCCCGACCGATCAATACTGCTGCTGAGCACTTTCAAGGGCCCCCTGGATGCCATAGGCCCCTGGGCTGTGGCCCAGTTAGCCCTATGGTTAATCCGGCCCTGACCTTATTATGTCCAGAGCTTAAATCGTAAGGATGTGTGTGCTCGTCCGTGGCACGCTCTTACTGTACAATACCCCGACTCTTTATACAGCTGCTGTATGAGATACGTTTGCTACTAAGAATCCCCTTTCGGGTCCCGAGGGCTGCAGACAATAAGTGTTTGGTAAATTACAAAGTAAGCCCTAGATGTACTGCGAACACATTCAAGAGTTATCAGATGCTTAATTAATAACCAGTTTTTTAAAATTCCACTTGCTGGCAGGATTGAGCATCTATTATATATTGTTATACTGTTTATTTCTAGTGGTAATTGTATCAGTGTTGTACATTTTTTTATTTTAGTAGAGAAGGAAAAGGAAAGAGATACATTGGGAGGTTTGACATCTGAATGTCAAAATCCTGCCGGTGATAGGGATCATTATTGGACCAACCAGTATATGAAAGTGTTACTGCTGGTAGTAGTATTGGTATTGCTGGTGTGTACCTTGTTGGAGGCAAGACTCATTGACTTTTGTTTTTTGTCTGCATGGGAAATGTTTGTTTCATTAGTTGAATAGAACTCTATTCTGAGTTTTCAGTTCCACTGAGAATGAGTGAGCCGGCAAGTCCTAGGGGTAAATTTATCAAGCAGCAGGTTTAAAAAAAGTGGAGATGTTGCCTATAGCAACCAATCAGATTCTAGTTATCATTCATTTAGTTCACTATTATAATAGGCAACATCTCCACTTTTTCAAAACCTCAGCTTGATAAATTTACCCCATAGCATCACTCAGGAATCACTACTGGAGGACTCCTGGGCAATAGATGCAAGAACGTGGAAAGAATAGAGTCAGAAGGTATATGATAGTGAGCGATACTGATCCAGTGGATATAAGAAAGGAGAATCAGAGGCAATGTATTCAGCTAACCAACAGTTGTCCCTGGAGACAATATATAATATCAAAGCAGCTAATAGAGCATAAGGACACTGTCTCCCCACAATATTATTAGTAATGCCACAGATGGTTCTGGTTGGGTTTTTGAATCCATCACTGTAAGACAACTATGCTGATCACTCTACCACCCACATAATAGCTGAATGAGTGAACTGTTTTACACCAATCATCGGTTCCAGATAACTTTTAGAGACTAGAACATTACTGACACATTACTGACACAGAGACACTTCCAGAAATGCTGATGTTCTCCCACTGTATTTCTTCTCCTTTCTTTAATAGATGTCCATGTTTTTGTTGCATTTGGGCTGCACAACCTTCCTATTATCCGAGCCTGTAGTCAGCGCGATGACGACTGGGGCAGCTACTCATGTGGTGACATCACAAGTAAAGTTCCTACTAGGAATGAAGATTCCTTATATATCAGGACCGTTAGGAATGTTTTATGTAAGTTTACACTCTGTGATGTATGTGATGTGCATTTAAGTGATTTACTAGCTACAGCTATTTCTGATCGTGTATCCTACATAGGTGCACCCAGCTATGGGTCTACCTATTAGATTGGGCACCAGATAAGGCTCTGCATATTAGATTGTGCAGAAAGCTAAACATGCTGATTATGCTATATAAGTGCGTACTGTATGTCTGGGGCAGCAAGGTGGCTTAGTTGTCAGCACTTCTGCTTTACAGCAATGGGGTCATGAGTTCAATTCCCGACCATGGCCTTATCTGTGAGGAGTTTGTATGTTCTCCCTGTGTTTGCGGGCTCTCCTCCGGGTGCTCCGGTTTCCTCCCACACTCCAAAAACATACTGGGAGGTTTATTGGCTGCTAACAAAATTGACCCTAATCTGTCTGTCTGTCTGTCTGTGTGTGTGTGTGTGTGTAAGGGAATTTAGACTGTAAGCCCCAATGGGGCAGGGACTGATGTGAGTGAGTTCTCTGTACAGCGCCGCGGAATTAGTGGTGCTATATAAATAAATGGTAATAATAATACATGGAATTTATAATGGGGAGGGAAGGGTGTAGAGCCTATAATAATGTGATATTGTTAGGTGGGCCAGTGCTCTTCTCAAATGATCTGGACCCCATATTTGTGTTTGCCCCTCGAGGGGGGAAATTTGTCAGTCATCAGGATCAGTCAGATTGATTATATTTGAATATTGAGTCTTTCATTTGCATTCAGAATGGAAGTTTGACAGTCACGTTGTGTGACACCTTACTGGATCTCATTGTCTGGCTAACTGACTGACACTATATACATTCGTACATAGGAGGGGGCAGGCTTCAGTGTCGGGGGATGTGACGGGTAAGATTGTATCCAGTGTCTGATCTGGAGGTATTTATAAAAATCTCAGGCTGGTATGTCATACTTAGCTTGTAAACGGGAAAAGGGGGGAAGAGATCCACCCTCCAGAAGATCCTGTAATCGCCCAGCCCCTTGTCTATGCCAAAAATCTAGAAAGAGATCTGGGATCAGTTGTGACAGGGCAATGGTAGAGAGATTGAAGGAGGGGAGAAGGGTATCTGGAGATAAGAGCATTATCTTGTCCCAAATAGTAAGAGAGTCCTTGATACTCTGTAGGGTAGTTGCGGTGATTTGCCTGCTAGGCTTATCTAACCAAAGATCTGCCAACGGGAATGGAGAAGAATTAAATCTCAATTTAAAAAAAAAAACAATTTAATTTTTAATATAAACATAAAAAGCTCAGAGAATAATAATAGATAGTGAAATCCTATGCTTGTGTTCCATGCATTTTCAGGATCTGCTACTACTGAAAGCTGATGAGCTAGGAAGACTAACATACTTTAATACAGTGCTTGGTTTCACAGAGTACTAAAGTCTGTACATCCGATTGAACTGTGATTGGCTGGAGGCCAGGAGGAAGTACTTCCTTGGCATTGTGACAGCAATACTTTCTTTAATCACACTTCGTGAGTGTGTGAGTTGCCATGTCTGTACAGTAACTAGGGGTGGCAAAAAAAAGGTAAGTAAGGAAAGTTCTGGCTATTGTACATGTGATTTCCTGCAGGCTTTGGACATGTGACCGCATCCATAGCCTAGGTTATTGCAATTGGAAACTAACTGGGAAAATAAAAATGTTGGCATGTTTAACAGACTTATACATGTTTCATCTTGTTTCCCCAATGATTTTTAGGTTCCTTCTTATTTTTGCAGATTTATATCTACATTTTTAAAAACATCAACATGGTTAAAATAGGAGCATTGCTGTTGTCCATTCTCTCCCTCGCTCTGCTCATTATGACAAAAGAGCTGAATGAAAAATTCAAAAATAAAGTCAAATTTGTTATTCCCATTGACTTGACATTGGTGAGTACTAACAAAAGTGTCTATTTATTGCACTGTGTTATAGTAATAGAACATACTGTATATCATAATAAAAATGACATTACATTGGAGAAAGACAAACTAAGCAATATAGATAATCTATGCACTGGGTGGTAATTAAAGTGGATAAGTCACCAGGGAGAATGTGAACCATGATATAACATAAATATAAAATAGGTGCTGGCCACGGAAACGTGGAGCACAACCTAGCCCAGTGTTGGCTAACCTGTGACACTCCAGGTGTTTTGAAACTACAAGTCCCATCATGCTTTGCCAATATATAGCAGCTTATTGCTGGAAGAGTATGCTGGGACTTGTAGTTTCACAACACCTGGAGTGTCACTGGTTAGCCAACACTGATCTAGTCTGCAATGTATAGCGTCCAGCTACTTCACATACACAAAACTGCCACTTGTACTAAAGACAGGCCCCAGGTTTACACCCTTTCATGATTAATATAAGCCAAACATAGTGCTTAGCTGTGACATCAGATGCCCCCTGAACATTGGCGCTCTAGACTGCCGCCTAGGTTTGCCTACTGGTAGTGCAAGCTCTGCTTGAGCCGCTGATGAGAGTTCTATTTGATTGTCCCAACCCTTGTGCACACAACAGCTATGTCACTGCCCTTCTCCCACCATAACTATATGTGGACAAGACACAAAGTCAGAGATTCTCAGTTTAACAGTATTTCTTGGGTCACAAAAATAAAATAAAAACAGACACATTTCTTGGACAGCTATTAACTTTATTACATATGTTATTTATAGAAGGAATTATCCTTTTAGATAAGATGTGTATAATGTTTTAATGGCATTAATTCCTTGCAGTTTACTAATAGTAGTATATTCTATTTCTTGCACAGATAATTGCAGCCTCCGTTGCTTGTTATTTTACCAGTATGCACGAAGCTTATGATTTTGACGTTGTTGGACATATTCCAAAAGGGTAATTACTTACATAGTTATAATAATATTCGGTAAAGATAAGTGACCCCTTTATTTATGTATTTTTTATTATTGATTTAGGGACTCAAATCAAATGTTCAAAAACAAAAACAAATCCCCCTGTTGATAAAAAGATTTGCAAATTATTGTTATTAATTTTTCTGCCTTATAGGCATATTCATTTATAGTTTGGAAAGACAGGAATGTTCTCTTCTGAATAAGAAACTTTGATGTCATGTACTGAGGCCATCTCTATGAGCAGTCATTAGTTCTGCGCATGAAGATGGTGTATCCACAGGGGGTCAAAGTTGTGCCACTTCCAATGACAGAAACTGAGCTAAATGCTTCCAAGCGTACCCCAATCACCCCACAGAAGAGGAAAGTACATGTGTAATTATATATTTATCATCTGCCAAGATTAGAAATGCTCAAAAATGTCAAACAGGTTCAAAATTGTGAGGTGGTGGTAATAGAACAGATATTACAGTGCTACAAGTACCAATACTTGCTAACTAGGCTTCCCTGTGCAAAGTCATCTTACTGCCTGTGATACTAATGTAATGTTAGCAATAGTCTCTTTCTTGTATTTGGCCAAAAGAAAACAAGCGCTGTCACCAATAAAAACCATATGTATTCACTGGCAATAAGACTCTGTGTCTGTTGATAAATATACACCTAAATATTAAGAAGTAGGGGTGGATTGGGAATTTAAAGTGGCCTCATGTTGTAGACAGTATATTGTCAGTAAGCAGGTCAAATAGACAGATCAGATAGACAGGAAGTTGTGCAATACATGTGGTGACACCAGAATTGGATTAAGGCTTTGGGGGGCCTGGGATACTTAAAACATAGGGGCCCCTATCTTCTAAAATCAAGACCATAGTGACATCATTCAAGGAGAGAGTTACTAACCCAATTTTGAATCACTTGGTTTTGAATGTACTACACTATTAAGCTCTTTGATAATCTAAATTAATATTAGTGTCCCCTTGATGATCATAATTAATAATAGTGCCCCTGTGATTATCTTAGTAATAGTGCCCTCTTGATGATCTTAATTAATAAGTGCCCATTTGATGAAGGTAATTAATAGTAGTGCCCCATGGATGCTCGTAATTAATAATACTGCCTCTTCATGTGTTTAATTAATAATATTGTTCTTAAGCATTGGGAACATGACATAATAATGGAGCCAGGGGCCTCTGCATACAGTGGCGTCTGGGTCCAGGTGCTATTGGAGCTGTTTATACAGCTGTAGCTGCTGCCTTAACAGCCCCAGGGACGCTTGTTCCAGACAGGTGCTTACACATAGTCCAGCCTGTGTATACCAATTACTCCTTCACATTACATCAATACCCCCACATTACATTAATAGTTTACTGCACACTCTCTGCACTTGTTGCTCAGAGAGGAAAGAGCAGAATTAATCCCTCAAGGTGTAGGCATTCACACGGTAGGGAGCTCATTAATCATCATTAAACATTTCTACAGTAGGTAATACAGTTACATAGCTACAGTCTACATTGCAGATATACGTTTCTTTTTAATGCTGGCTTGTTCTATTATGTCATACTAAAAGTGAAGATATGAGTTAATGGGCTTGGCTATACTGTATGTAATCCTATGCTTAGAGAAGTCATATTTAGGTCTATTTTAGCTTGCCTTCCTAATCCCCATATAAATATTAAGGATTTATCTATATGACACTGTTGAAAGGAACTTAGGGCCAGATTCATTAAGGATCTTAAATTAAGAAGTTTCTTATTTAAGTATCCTGGACAAAACCATGTTACAATGCAAGGGGTGCAAATGAGTGTTCTGTTTTGCACATAAGTTAAATACTGACTGTTTTTTCATGTAGCACACAAATATCAACTTTAAATTTCAGTGTACAAATAAGCTATCAAGTATTTGTGTGCTACATGAAAAAACAGTCAGTATTTTACTTATGTGCAAAACAGAAAACTCATTTGCACCCCTTGCATTGTAACATGGTTTTGTCCAGGAGACTGAAATAAGAAACTTCTTAATTTAAGACCCTTAATGAATCAGGCCCTTAGTTTCAATTCCTTTTCATTCATTCCCTGAAGTGGAAGGTTCTGTGGCCAGCTTTATTTTAGCTTTGTAGAACCCTGCTTAATCTACCTCTACTGTATACTTTACTTAGAAAATTACTAACATTAGCTAAAGGATGCTAGCAATGGATACTGTGACAAATGGCTATTTTACATCTTATTCACCGAGAAAATCTTATTCATAGATAAACTATCAGGGGCGGGCTGGCAGGTATCAGCCCAGGAGGCACATAGGCGGCCGCATTACATGATACGCGATGCGGCCGCTGGCAATATTAACCTATTTTTTTCATCCACGGGGGAGGACGGGGGGAGGTGGCAGGCCCGAACAGCCGTTAGACTGAGCGGCCTGGGTGCCCGCTGCCCCCCTGCCCCCGGTCCAGCCCGCCCCTGTAAACTATAAATATAATCAGTTCATCTTTCAATGGCTGCCTTATTTAGTAGCAGAAAAATATTGTGGAATGATGCTATTTGTATACATTGGTTCATATTCATTTTATCATTTCAGGATACCACTCCCTCAGGCCCCACCAATGGATCTTATCCAGTATGTCGTGGTGGAGGCATTTGGCGTAGCATTGGTGGGATATAGCGTGTCTATATTTCTTGCTTACAATTCAGCAAAAAAATTAAAATATTCTGTTTGTGAAAATCAGGTAATATTATAGTAATATATTGCAAATAGTAATGTTATCTGAAATAACAGAGCCTACAGACCTTTCATTATGTTGTTATATTATCTTGCCACTTTGTGCTAGAAATGTTTGCGTGAAATTATCCTGTCCAGTAAATTTTAAAGACCATTGAATCTTAAAGTTTAAAAGAACAAAAAGGTTAGAGTCATTGCATTTTGGCCCAGGGGTAATCATATGTAAATGATTCATAAAATGTTTTTTGCTATGTAAAGGGGATAACTCATTATAAGCCCTATAGATTTAGTATATAGGGACCATGCACACAATGTCACACTTAAACAAGCCAAGTGTATCGCTCAGTGACAGCAATCATATGTACAAGAGTGGGCTCTGGGGCACTTCACATGTTTGTTCCAACATTGTAAAGCAATATTTAGAAGTATATATTTAAAGTTGAGACTGAGATTACGGAGTTGATGTTTGACATTTGTATTTAACACAATGAGAACTATTGTTATGTCTTCTCTGCCATTTTAGGTACCAAATGTGGTTCTAAGTAGGGTTACGGAAACTTATGTCTTTATATTGATCAGGATTTTATCTCAAATATACACTATATACAAAAAGTATGTGGACACCCCTTCTAATTTCAAAGGGGATGCTTCCGTGGTGCAACGTGGAGTGTTGTATCTTGTTTTGTTGCGGTTATGTAGCTGTGGTCTCAATAAAAATATAGTAACATAGTTGATGAAGTTGAAAAAAGACACCAGTCCATCAAGTTCAATCTATTTTGGATCTCCTGCGATCCCTCACTTATATTTGAAATTGATCCAGATTAAGCAACCGCCAATCTGTTTCAATCTGGAAAAATCCCACCAGACCCAATATTGCAGTCCTATTTTTTCCCTATATCCATTACTATCCTTCATTTTTATTAACGGTCATATTCCTGGGTACACTTTTCTGCTAAAAATGTGTCTACCCCTTAAACATATCTGTTGAATCTGCCATCACAACCTTCCCTGGCAGTGAATTCCATATCTTGACTGCCCTTACTGTAAAGAACCCCTTCCTTTGCTGGTTGTGAAACTTCCTCTCCTCTAACCTTAGGGGGTGACCGCATGTCCTGTGTATAGACCTTGGGGTAAAAAGTTCCCATGAAAGTTCTCTGTATTGACTCTTAATGTATTTGTACATAGTAATCATATCTCCTCTTAGACGCCTCTTTTCTAAAGTAAACATGCCTAAACTGGCTAACCTTTCCTCATAACTTAATGGCTCCATACCCTTTATCAATTTTGTCGCCCTTCTCTGAACCCTTTCTTGTTTCAAAACATCCTTTTTATAGAGTGGTGCCCAGAACTGTACTCCATATTCAAGATGAGGTCTTACCAACGATTTATACAGTGGCAAAATTACACTGTCTTCCCTTGCATCTGTGCCAATACTATATTTGCCCTTGCAGCTGCTGCTTGACATTGAGCACTATAGCTAAGTCTACTGACAATGAGCACTCCCAAATCCTT
Organism: Mixophyes fleayi; assembly: GCF_038048845.1. NCBI lineage: Eukaryota > Metazoa > Chordata > Amphibia > Anura > Limnodynastidae > Mixophyes > Mixophyes fleayi. The sequence continues at coordinate 244,155,230 of NC_134406.1, forward strand.
TTCCTTGATAGATTCCCCTAAATTAATCCCATTTAATGTAAAGATTGCATGCTTATTTTTGATCCTTAAATGTATAACCTTACATTTATCTATGCCAAACCTCATATTCCATTTGGCCTCCCAATCCTCCAGTTTATTTAAGTCCCTCTGTAGAGAAGCTACATCTTGCTTTGATTTTATTACCCTACAGAGTTTAGTGTCATTTGCAAAAATGGAAACTTTACTCTCTAAACCATCATCAAGGTCATTAATAAATATATTAAAAAGGAGTGGCCACTGCACGGAACCTTGAGGTACTCCACTTATAACTTTTGACCAATTAGAAAATGTTCCATTTATCACAACTCTCTGTTCCCTTTTCTCTAACCAGTTTTTGATCCAAGTGCAAATGTTGTTTTCTATTTCTAGTTCTGTTGTTTTTGTAAACCACCCTCTTGTGTGGCACTGTATCAAAGGCCTTTGCAAAATATAAGTAGACCACATCTACTGTGCTGCCCTGGTCTAAGTTTCCACTAACTTCCTCATAGAAACTAACTAGGTTAGTTTGACATGACCTATCCCTCACAAATCCATGCTGATTCCCACTAATAATCTTATTGCACATCAAGTAATCCTGAATACTATCCCTTAATATAGCTTCCAGCTGTTTCCCCATTATTGATGTTAGGTTTACAGGTCTATAATTCCCGGTGACACCTAGATTACACACACCCGAACCACGGACCCTAGCCCTCCTCAAACTGATTGACAGTACACACACCCACACAGCCCATAGAACTTCAGGCAAAGATCCAGCCACACCTATACCAACCACACCAACCACGATTGGACAGGATGGACTAGCAACCCACCATAAAACCCCAGCCCCACTCAAACTCTGCCAAGTATTCCTGATGAAGTCCAGGAAGGATGAAACGCCTTATTTGGCTAAATTAAATTTAGCCAAATAAGGTTGAAATATTAGCATGCTCATTTGGGGGTAGCTTAAACATTGATAAGCAGAAGAATCAGCACTCACATCAGAATATCTGAAGTTCAATAAAATATAGTCCACACATTAATTGAGCATATGCTAACAACCTAGTGCACAATCATTCATTTATATCAAATGTTTATAAAAATGAAATATTTTCTAGAACTATCTCTTGCTACTAACATATGATTTGTATATTGCTTATATATGTTACAGGAACTGTTAGCTCATGGGCTCAGCAATATCATTCCATCATTTTTCTTTTGTATACCAAATGCAGGAGCCCCAGCACGTTCATTTCTATTATACAACACTGGATCAAAGACACAGGTCAGTCAGCATCTTGTATTACAATGGTTAAGTGGAGGTGAATGTGCTGCTTTAAGTACAGGTGTAGGTAGCAGAAGCCGCTGTCTTGGACTCAGGAAAGCTTAGCTGCACACAGGTAGTCAAAACAGGCTCAGAGCTTGGCTGCACACAGATAGACAGAAGAGGCTCAAGAAAGTTTGGTTGCATGCCAGTAGAGAGAGTAGGCTCAGGAAAGCTTGGCTGCACAGGTGCCATGGTCAGCACCCACCAACTCCCTCCTTCTGCAATGCTGCTTACATTGTAATTGTTTCAGTAAGGTAAGCTTTCTAGTGGCAGGGGCATAGTTTAGTCTTGGATGCCAAAGTTGCTTGTATACATGCACTGTCAGACTGGGGTGCAGCGCTCACCAATAAAACCAGTTATAAGCATCTATCTGTATATATCAGAAATGTGATATGGTTTTGGACAATAAGTAAGGTTGGAATGTCACCCATGAAAAGCCTTTGGGCTAGATTTACTAAGCTACGGTTTTGAAAAAGTGGGGATGTTGCCTATAGCAACCAATCAGATTCTAGCTTTCATTTATATAGTACCTTCTACAAAATGACAGCTAGAATCTGATTGGTTGCTATAGGCAACATCCCCACTTTTTCAAACCCGCAGCTTAGTAAATCTAGCCCTTTGTCTCTATGATAGTTTCCATTCTACTGTATTTTTTATATTTGGAATCCTGTTCTCCAAAATTCTCTGCTTGCCCCTGACTTTACTGTAAAATATTGCTTTTACTTGTTTAATAATTTTTAATTACAGAGAAATGTTTTTAAACCCGTCCTTAGTTCCTAGTAACAGTGTATGTTACACATCATGTGTGCACCTAGCCCTTTTTACAACAACCAACGACTCCGCTAGGTTCCTCGTTGTAGTTGTGTCCTACTTGCTGACTATTGCTGGTTAATTTCCAGATCTCCTCATAGAATCATACATATCATAACATGTAAACAATCATTTATAAACAAGTCAGTCACTAATTAATACACCTGGTGGTAAATTTTATCAAGCTGCTGGTTTGAAAAAGTGGAAATGTTGCCTATAGCAACCAATCAGATTCTAGTTATCATTTATTTAGTACATTCTACAAAATGACAGCTAGAATCTGATTGGTTGCTATAAGCAACATCTCCACTATTTCAAATCCACAGCTTGATAAACTTACTTCCTGGATTCCAGATAAGAGATTTGAAAACCACGTACTGCTGGGGATATCCAGTGGCAGGTTTCAGAATCACGCTATATATTAGTTTAAGTTTAATATGTACTGTAGTTTTTCTTCAGTGTGAGACTAACAAAATAAAACAATTACTCTACTGACTATATTAGACCAGCTCAACTATTAAATAATACTCATTACAACAGGACATTTTGATTGACCTAGTCTTCCTTTTTGTCCATTCTTTAGGTAGCCTGTCTGGTATCATGCATCCTGGTCCTCCTGGTCATTTATTTTGTAGCACCATTCTTGTACTGGTTGCCTATGGTAAGCATGATAGCCCAAGTGATATAATTATAATGGAAAAAAAGATTTAAAAGTACACCTGTAGACTTCACACAGCAGAGGCAGCCATGTTGTGAGCTGAGCCAATACTGGTGAAAATGCACCATGTCATTAGGAACAACTAGCATTGCTGAGGTGTTTAGTGAGTCACACAGTTGATGGAGCCATTTTGTGATAATGCAGCCTGGAAGCAGCCATTTTGTGGACTGAACACACTTGTGGGCAGCACAGTGGCGTAGTGGTTAGCACTTCTGCCTTACAGCACTGGGGTCATGAGTTCAATTCCCGACCATGGCCTTATCTGTGAGGAATTTGTATGTTCTCCCCGTGTTTGCGTAGGTTTCCTCCGGTTTCCTCTTACACTCCAAAAACATACTGGTAGGTTAATTGGCTGCTAACAAATTGACCCTAGTCTGTGTGTGTGTGTGTGTCTGTGTGTGTGTTTTGGAGATTTTAGACTGTAAGCCCCAATTGGGCAGGGACTGATGTGAGAGAGTACTCTGTACAGCGCTGCGGAATTAGTGGCGCTATATAAATAAATGGGGATGATGATTTCATGAGAGTGTTAAATATACTGCCCATATGAACTGTAAATTGATAGGATTCATTCTCATATAAATATTGGTTCATCCCACAGAATTACTGCCTCCTCTGTGTTTAGAACATTGGTGAACTTTAATTGGAATTGACTTCTCCACCTTTCCATTGCAGTGTGTTTTGGCAAGTATAATAGTTGTGGGATTGAAAGGAATGCTCATACAGTTCCGGGATTTGAAGAAATATTGGACTGTTGATAAATTTGATTGGGTATGTATTGCAATTTGCTTGATTCAATTTCTGACTCCTAATTGTAAATAAGTCAAACATCTGCGTTCAGCCACACATACACAGATTTTGATGCCTATTGTGGCCCCAACATGAGTGGCATGCTCAATAATGAACTGGCCAAAATCAAAAGTCAATGATATAATTTTCAGATATGACTGAAATTTTGGCCATCATTTGACCATTATCTATCTGATGTGGGCGCACTCATCAGCAGACCCACTAACATGCTCACATGTGATTGGACTTTCCCGGCTAGAGGGACAAACCGATAGATTTGTTTAATTTGGCTCCCAACATTGGGGATAAGTAAATTGGCGCGTAACGCGGCCTGCGCATTATTACCGTTATTATGGTAATAATGCGCTTAATTACCGTTATTACTGTAGTTTCAACGCCGGCTTAGCTGCGAGCAGAAAGCCAGGTTAAAATTACTGTAATAATAACGGTAATAACTTTAACACTGAGCTAATTCGGGTTAATTGAATCCCCCCCCCATTTATTGTGTCTAATTTGGGAAGGGATCCTGTTGTACAGTGCTCAGCTTCAATTTAAACGATCAATCCATGTCTAACCAGCATCAAATTCAGACTCAAAACATAGAATTGGTTTGGAAATAAATGTTAGCAAGACAGAGCCTAAAACTGGACATGTGTCATAGATATGGTGTAATGGAATTTGCTCACATACATGTTTGTAACAGTCCCTGTGATAGCCTGAACTACCTGAAGTAGCCCGAATGCTCTTTTTGTGACATCACATAAATACTGTTGTGCAATTGTATTCAGCTTTACTGGTAAACCAAACTGGTGGCTGTAAAAATTTGCACCTTGCATTCTGATTGGATGAGGGGAGGTTTGGGGGTGCTGAAGTGCGGAATTTTCTACTCGTTTTGCATTTAAGCGGAAAAAGAGATTTCATATGTTGAGGTGAAATTATTTAAATCAGCTGGTGGGGACTGAGAATGTACATTTAGGGCCTGATTAATGTCTGGATGTAACTTGCACCCAAGTTAGGTTTTTAAAAAGAGCATGCAACTTGTAGTTCCGACAGTATTTAAATTCAAGCATATATCAAAATACGCTTCAATTGGAATTTTGGTGGAAATATACACTCTGTCTACACAGTTCTTGCCATAGACAGACAGAACAGCCTGCAATATACACACATGTGTATGTTCAATAAAAGGTCACTTCAGAACAAATAAAAGTTTTGTTTTAGCATAAAATAAACTAACAACACTTAAATGTTTATATAAATGATATTATTGTGTGTTATTTTCAAATATATTTTTTTTTACATTAATTGCATAAGTAAAAATGCTTTCAACGTGTACTGTACAAATAACGCATTTTAATAGCATATCTTAGTTGTACACAGTTGTTCTGCGATAGCCACTAGCACACATACCTGTCGTTCTTAGGTCAAAGACTATACCATGTCAGTCATCTTTATCAGTCGACATTTACACCTGACCTGTAGTGGGTACAAATGATACGGCCGAAAAACAAGTGTACTTTCAAAAAATGGACTTGAATCGACCAAACTTGATTTGGTTGCATCTGCGTTGGATCACCCTTACTGTATGAAAACTAACAAGATGGCCGTGCCTTTGTACTACTGAACACAGGATAGGGAACATTTTTAGATATTATACAACAGGAGAACATAATACAATACGGGGGCAGCACGGTGGCTAACTGGTTAGCACTTCTCCCTCACAGCACAGGGGTCATGAGTTCAATTCCCGACCATGGCTTTATCTGTGTGGAGTTTGTATGTTCTCCCTGTGTTTCCTCCGGGTGCTCTGGTTTCCACCCACACTCCAAAAACATACTAGTATGTTAATTTGCTGCTATCAAAATTGACCCTAGTCTCTCTCTCTCTCTGTCTGTGTGTGTGTATATTAGGGAATTTAGACTGTAAGCCCCAATGGGGAAGGGACTGATGTGAGTGAGTTCTCTGTACAGCGCTGCGGAATCAGTGGCGCTATATAAACAAATGGTGATGATGATAATGATGACTGCTGCTATATCATACTGTTTACATAAGTTCTTCCAACTTTTAGCTCTTCTCAAAAATCAGTTCTCAGTCACTTATCTGTTCTTCTGATTCCTTATTTTAAACTTTCTTTACAACTAGGTAATATGGGTCTGCACCTATTTGGTTACAGTCTGCTTTGCTGCGAACATTGGTCTGTTGTTTGGTGTTGTGTTCAGTATGGCAGTGGCAGTGTTCCGATTAACCAGGTAATTGAGTTTTCTGTTATTTATTTCACTAGGTCTTTATTATATTTCACATAATATGTTTTTTTCCCTTTTTGTCATTACTATTAATGGGCAGCTACAGTTTTTAAGCAAATTATTATGCAAGTCAGTTACTAGCTGCAGTGTTTAGTGTAGTTTTTAAAGGTCATTTATGAACTGCAAAATAAATTTTAATCATCCATCTTGCGCATAACAAGGTACATGCCCAGATTCTGGGTTCTGCAACTGTCCCTGTAACTTCACCCTGCACCAACTACTGTAGGATTGAGGGTTGATCTGGAAATATGCGTGGTGGAAAAAAGTAAATACTTCAGAACAATGTCTACCAGCCTGCTACCGTTTAGGACCACCTCTGTTTACTAATACTGCTTGATGTAGCCTTATTTACATCTTAACATTTCTGAGATTTTCCTTCCAGAAATATCAAAAGTTAACTGTGTCCTGGGGGCGTGGTCACGCTAATAGCGTCATTAGGTCACGCCCCCTGCTGTACAATACCAATTTTGGCCTATTATAACAGGGGGTGGGGCCAGGATGACATGACTAGCCCTGCCCACACCCACTTCACCAACAAAGCTTGCAGGATTCAGGAGTTTCCCTGTTTAACGGAAGACTGGAAGAGCTCCCAAAAATTTGTGAGTCTCACGGACATTCCGGGAGAGTAGGTAACTATGACCTAAAGTAATCAGTGAATGGCCATTGAGACTGTATTTATTACATGTCATTATTGTACATTTCAATGTCTTGGAAGTATATGCTGAGGCCTGGTGTTCAACACATCTTAGGACGTGGAAAAATTAAGTCGATTGGCAGGAAAAAATGCTCTGCGGCTGCTGGAAAAAAATTAGTTATTTTAGTTATTTAGTTGCCCTCCAACCTGTTCAGATCCTTTCATCTGAACATGCAAATTTAAGCACCCAAGACAGACATCACCATTTTGATATGCAAAATTCATGTAAGATGCATAACACAAAACATCATAACTTGTCAATATTTTACCCACAAAAATGTGATGTCCAAACTCTATTTTGAATGCAGAATTAAATAATTAATGTTTGCAATGTTTATGGCAGCTATAAGGAAATGTAAATCCACATTACTTACCATGGATCATTTGAAGCTAATTTGTAGAAATTGAGGCATCAATATCAGCTCAAGTGTGTGGGTCAGTGAGTGAAAATACTCCACCAACACCCATTAACTTAGTCTCACGGACACTTGGTCAAGGCAATAGGGGAGTGAATGTGTTGACGGTGCAATCTGATTGGCCAATAAATGTCATTTGCCAGTGTGTGCAGCTATTATACGGCTGCACTAACTGGGTCCCATGATCCAAGCCCGGCATCCAATGTGGTCTCTTATGTGTGGCCAGAATGAAAAAAAAATTGTCTGCCCTGCATTCAAGCTAAATAATAAGATATGACTATGTGTAGGGAGCTTAACTCTGACATGACAAACACAGGTGAGGTAAAGTTTTTACGGGGGGGCTGTATAGGGGTGAACATATTGGTTAAGTCAGTTTCAATGTGGATTAAATGCTAAAATACACTTTACAAGTTAAAAATGATAACTAACCCTTATGTTAATCAATGTCTCATTCATTTAACAGAGCAAAGACACTGAGTATGGTGCACCTGCATGAAGACAATAGCACAGAGATTGAAGATGAGCATTCAGTAAGGTTTTATATATATATAAATATTTAGGCATTTTGAAATTGTCTTTTGTGTAAATATAAATGCAAATCTACAATTTGTTATGCTGTATGTGTAACTTATGAAAGGATGCAGGACACCTGCTCTTTCTGTAGTATATGCTGCAACATTTAGTTATGTTAGATGGGAACCTGTAATTGGTTCATTTCACATTACACATGCATGTGGCGCACACCATAACATTTCAGTAAATAACACTAACATATTAGTAACTATTCCAGATTGGGACATTTTAGTCTGCCCAGGTCACACCCCATTTTACCAAATCCACTCCCCAAAATACCCTAGTCACAAAGCTTTGACTGTTAGTGGGGGGGGGGATTGGATTCTACAGGTGTCTGAGGAATGAGACGCCATTATTTCATGAGAAATGACATCAATATTTTGTTAATGGTGGTGGAATCTGCTGTCTCAGGATCTGGTCCAGAATGTATTATGTCTTTCCCTTTTACGTCAATGCCAACATTGCCTTATATCAGCACATTGAGCAGTCAAGCACTGTAAGTCCTACAAAATGTGCCCCAACATCCACCTCTAATGGATATATTTGCTAAACTGCAGGTTTGAAAAAGTGGAGATGTTGCCTATAGCAACCAATCAGATTCTAGCTGTCATTTTGTAGAATGTACTAAATAAATGCTAACTAGAATCTGATTGGTTGCTATAGGCAACATCTCCACTTTTGCAAACCTGCAGTTTAGTAAATATACCGCCGAGTCTCTCTAACCAGGGTAGTCAAAATATCTAGCATCTTTATATATTGCCCTAAGCATGATAATATGTTGAATATTTTCTGTATACTTTGTATCTGTCATTTACATAAGAGTTTCCTTCAGTTACCTGTATGCCATGCTTACTTGCTATATATGTCCTGTTAAAATTATATTCTGTCTATACATGTTCAGGGAAACATATGGGAAAAAGTAGTTCTGCACAAGTAACTTTAATTCCTAGCATAGTTGCATGTAATGAATGGGACATGCTATGTTGCTGTTATCTGAGGTAAATGAAATGCTGTCTGCAGAAAGAGAGAACACTGCTCTCTAGTGGTTAAATTATTATCTTTACCAAACAATACCTGACTGAAATGGCCGATCTTAAAATCTCTAAGGGGTATGGTCAGGGCCGTAACTGGGGCTGTGCGACAGGGGCGACCGCCCAGGCTGCAACGCTGAAGGGGGGCGCAATTTAGGAATATTTTAGGTTAATTTTGAGGGCTAGGTGGGTGGCATTTGTCTTTCTCGTCCCAGGCGCTAGAATTCTAAGTTACGGCTCTGGGCATGGTTGACTTGCATCTCCACTCCTCCACTATAATGAACTTGCACGTGAACGCCCCTGACCTGTTTCGCCAAGTGCAAGTGGTCGCAAGCCTAAGATACTCCTAACTCAAAATACGTCCATAAGTTGTGTGCACGAACAGTGAAAAGCAATTCTATGTGAGTCACGGTTTTATGTGCAGCCAATGGGTATACATTCAACTCTAATTCAGGCCCTAATTATACTTTTTATCAGTATTTGACAATATTGGTGCACGTGTGTCCAGATGCACTGCATTTTAGACTATGTCAAACTGGTTGCAGTGTAATTTTAAATACTTATAAAACATGAAGTCGCATGTGCACAGAAAACAATGTTTTGTTTCTCAATTAAAGCTCAGCCGTCTTCCACTTCTGGTAAAGTCCTGAAATGTCTACATACAGTATACTGTATATTAGTGATTGTAGTCATTATCACTTTTATATCAAGCTATTTTCAAGTTTATCCTGTCTCTTCTCTGCTGGTTTGTCTTGCATGCAAGTGGTTTACTCATACCCACAGGTAATAATTCAGTGCCTTAAGTAAATAAATTAACTCCTATTATTTTTGTATTTTACAATGGAATTGTTCCAGGAATTGAAAGTCATTTCTATTGGTGCACCATTGTTCTTTCTCAATGCCAAGAGATTCCACACTGATGTCCTGGAAGTGACCTGTAAACTTGTATCGAGAAAGGATTCCTGTAAGGTCAGAACATGCATCATTCTCAATATTTCATTATTCAGCTTTGTTCCCCACATCACATTACTTTAAATAGATGGATTGTACTTGTTATTAGTTTATGCGTTGATAAACCAGAGATTATTGATAACAGCACATTCTTGACTTCTTAATCTTAGGATACATTTCTTGCATCTCTAGACCACTTTTTCTGTGGTGCCTTTTAAGAGAAGGTCTCCAACCTCTACTGCATCCTATGTGTATAGCTTATATAAGCTGAAATAATTCATTATTATTTCAAACAATACTTAATTGCGTATAATTTAGTAGAATTAATCATTAATGTACAAAATTTTAAAAAAATATGCCAAGTGATCAGATTACTGTCCCAACATTTTGATGCTAGAATGTACTGGAAGACTTCAGCAAATTCTTGGGGGGAAAGGTGAGGAGGCAAAAATGGACTTGTGGAAGCTACTGAGTTGTGCTGTGTGACTGCTGGCTGGGATAATGAGGATCTTCCCATAAAAAGCCACTGAAAGCTGTTGCTGAACTAATGCCTAAGGGATATCTGCAGCAAAAGAATGCAAAAGTCAGCTGTAAAAGCCAGTCCAGAAGGAAGCATCTTTAGAGTACAGGAAAAGGCCTAGCTTGCCACTGCCCATAAGATGTGAGCAGGACTCATATGAAGATAGATAAGTTTATGGGTTATTCTGCTATGCCATGTTCAAGTTATTTAAGTGAAACAAGTGACACATCAAACTGTGTTATTAAAACCTCTGACCGGGGCTATAATATTGCTATTGAGAGGTTATGGTGCTGTTTGTTGTGAAAATTTATTCCAGCCAAATTTGCTGTACTTAAAGTTTATCTGCAAACTGACGCAGTGTGCAAGGGACATAGCGAGAAATCATTTGTCACAAGAGTTTGGCTATATTGCATCTGAAGTTTGCTTCTTTTGTGAAACTGCCTAAAATGGTTGAAAATTGCAAGTTGTTTAACTCTACATTTGCTGGGAAAGATCATTATTTATTTATTCTTGTACATATAAATAGGTTTCATGTGTACAGTTGAAACTTAGCTTTAACCTGTGGATTACAATTTACCACCATGGGTTCTGTCTATTGTAAAGTGTTCCTAATCTACATTAATTTCTGATAAAACATCTAACCTGAACAAGCTGGATTAATCCTTGTTGTATCTCTACGGATTCTCTGTTGTATAATTGCACTAAAATTCTATAGTGTTTGAATTCTCTAGATAATCTGCTGCAGTAACATTTATTGTATGATTAACTCGTTAGCAACTGATTTTCTCAAAAGTAATTTTTCAGTGAAACCCATTTCACTGAAACACCGTGTCTGAGATATATATCTCAGTGACCTATATTATAGTGGTTTATGTTTGAATATTGCTGATATGTTTGAAACAAAATGCCTAAAATGTTATTTATTTTGCAACATGTTGAATAACACTGCATATTGATGGTATCGTGGTATTACTTCCCTTCACTACCGCTACTTATTTGCCGCTGTGGTAAAACCTTATGCCACAAGCAAAGGTAATAAACCCAAGAGTTTATTCAGTTTTAGCCCTGTGTTCCTTGCCTAATTTCAAAAGTACTGGGCGGCCCTGTAGAATCATTCCTTACCCTACTTCTGGGGTGCTGACCATCCGCCCCGTTACATTCATAATTAAAAACTGTTACAATGTGTAAATTTAAGCTCAAATGTGTTTGAGCTCTAGTTCGCACATGGTCAGACAGGCTGAAACAATGACGAACCTGCTAATACATGCCCAAACCTGTGCTACTTTCTCAAACTTAACTCATTTTTATACCGCTTTGATGAATTGATTTCAAGCAACAATATGCAGTCAATTTGAACATTTTCAGTGAACATATACCAGTACATACATAAACTTAGACTGAAAACTTAGTGTTAAGAAACCATATACAGCAAGTACTGAATCTACTGCTGGGGCTACCGATAATATTTTATTGTTCCTAATAAGATTAAAATCCCAGTGATTTTGATATTGACATTGTGTTTCTAGACATGCTTAAAAGTTGGTATCACCTACCATATACTGTACATTTTGTGCACTGTCAGTGAAACGCGCTTGGTGTTTGTTGGGTATACCTATTCCAGATATGATGTATCTAATATTTCCTATTAGAGACCTTTTTCTAGATATGGTTAGAATATTATGAATCATTACATTCTAAATTAAATTTTAACAAAAAGATGGATGAGCTCCGATTAGCCCCTAGAAACAGTTGAGCAATAATAGAGAGAGAGAGCAATTCACTCAATATACTAAAAGTTAGAAACAACACTGGCTGGGGATCAGGCTAGACACTGAAAGCAATCCTTTCAACCCTGAATAACTGATTCAGATTCAAGATTCAATTGGTTGTTGCTGATATATCTATACCTATAATTATATAAACCATTAAAAATGTTATAAATTATTCAAAATTTACAAAATGCTGCTATAAGAGTGAGAACTCAGACAAAAAAGTTTAGTTAGCAGCCAAAAACAGCAAAGTGATACAACAACACAACTCAACCCAAGCTGCTTCTATTAGGAATTATAAAATGGTAATAGAGAGATTAAAGTGTATACCCAGAAGTTTTTAATATCACTTTAATTCACGACTTCTGCTTTAGTTATTTCGCTTTTGATATTTTTATTTTAAGGCAGGATAGGCTTCATTGTCAGGAACTCGCAGGCCTCGGTCCTCTGGACTGCCATCAGGCGTAGCACAGTGGTGGGGGAATAAAGGATAGGAGTCCTAGGGAAGGTCAGATGGCCAGAAACTGGTACACAGACAGTCAACCCAGTACTGAATCAGAATCCAATGGAAAGGTCAGACGAAACCAGGAACTGGTACATAGGCAGGCAGATGCAGTACAGAATAGGCTACAACAGGAGGTCACATGAAGACAAAAGGGTCAAAGGATACAAGACATGGGGGAGTCAGACAAGTATAGCGCGTTGTAAATAGGGAAAGATTTGAATTGGCCGCTTCCACAGCAGTCGACATGTGGAAGTACTGGCTGCACACTGACCACGGCGATGATTAACACTGGAACGAGGATCAGGTAATAGATCGTGACATAGAGACATATAAACTTATGCATAACAATCACATAATAGAGATAGTCAACAGAGAGTACACCAATAGCAATTCTGCAAAACAAGATAGAACTAAAAGAAAGTACAAAACATAATCAATACTATTTCAACTACAGGTACACAGCAGGCTGAAGGTCACGGAGGGCATGGCAGCAGGGAATGCTGAAGATCGGAAGGCGGGTCATGAGAATGGTGATAAAGATTCAGTCGGTGAAGTAAGTCTCTACCTTCATTTGGGTTCCATATGCCGACTAGTTGTCCTTCAACATCAACAATGAGGCAGAAGCTGTATCCCCAGCGATATTTATATCCATTCTCACACAATGTACTAGTCACATCTCTGAGGTTGTGCTTTTTAACTATTGTAGAAGGTGCAAGGTCCTGGAAAATCTGGATCAGAACCCCTTCAAAAAGTACATGAGGCAAGTTCTTGGCAGCTGCCTGTACTGAATCCTTGGTTGTGAAAGAAAGCAATCATAAGATAAAATCCCTTGTGGGTTCTGTAATATACGGACAGGGTCGTAGGATCCTGTGTGCTCGTCCAGTCTGAATGGGTTGGTCTGAGAGGTGGGAAACCAAAGAGGTTTCACTGATTCAGGGACATTTAGCAGTCGCAGGTTGTTTTGACTTTCCAAATTCTCACGATCCTCTAGTTTGTCCTTCAGAAAGTCGTTTTCTTGCAATAGATAGTCCAGGTCGTGAGATGCTTCAGTCTGAAATTGTACCCCACTTTATCCTCCAGCCCCGTAGTACGCCTCAGGAGGCGGACATTTCAGTTTTCAGGTCTCTGATGGCATTTTGCAAGTCAGCAGAGAACTAGTTCCACAATTAAATTATGTAACTCTGCGAAGTCAGCTTTAGTGGTAGGACAGCAGAAGATCCCTCAGAAAACACCCTAGATGAGAGGGTGGCGGTGAGGAAAAAAATTGTTTTCTTTTGTCTGGAGAAATGTGTGATTTCTCCAGTGATGCCTTTGTGCTAGTAGATTTTTGCATAATGAGTTAAAGAGCCCACATTCTGGTACTTGAAAGTATTAATAACAGACTGGGCGGGTGAGAAAGGAATAGGTGTTATTCAAACTGCATGGCGGAAATGATGTACATTAGAAAGAACAATCCAGAGGCTACAATATAGCATAAGTTGGGTCAAAATATTATGAATGAGAAACAGTCAGGATATAGCATGACCCAGGGAAAATACAAATTGTGGGGAGAGGATTCCAAAGCCTGGGTAACAATTGCAGATGGAGCTAACAATGGAGACTGTTGAGTCCTGTACAGCTAGATGGTGCCAGTAGGATATTTGCAGTTTAATTATTGACAGTGAGTGTCTAAACATAGAATTCACAGATACTGCAAAACTTATAACAGATCCAGCAAAGTAGTACACAGGTGGGTTTGTGTAAATGATACAGGTGAGGCCTGACACTGGCAGAAAGTACAGTCATGGCCAAAAGTTTTGAGAATTACACAAATATTATTTTTAACAAAGTCTCCTGCCTCAGTTTTTATGATGGCAATTTGCATATTCTCCAGAATGTCATGAAGAGTGATCAGATGAATTGCAATTAATTTCAAAGTCTCTCTTTGAGATGACCATGAGCGTTATCCCAAAAACAACATTTCCACTGCATTTCAGCCCTGCCACAAAATGACCAGCTGACATCAGGTCAGTGATTCTCTTGTTAACACAGGTGAGAGTGTTGACGACGACAAGGCTGGAGATCACTCTCTCATGCTGATTGAGTTGGAATAACAGACTGGAAGCTTTAAAAGAAGGATGGTGCTTGAAATCATTGTTCCTTCTCTGTTAACCATGGTTATATGCAAGTAAACATGTGCAGTCATCATTGCTTTGCACAAACAGAACTTCACAGGCAAGGATATTGCTGCTAGTAAGATTGCACCTAAATCAACCAGTTATCGGATCATCAAGAACTTCAAGGAGAGAGGTTCAATAGTTGTGAAGAAGACTTCAGGGGGCCCAAGAACGTTCAGCAAGCACCAGGACCGTCTTCTAAAGTTGATTCAGCTGCGGGATCGGGGCACCACCAGTGCAGAGCTTGCTCAGGAATGGCAGCAGGCAGGTGTGTGTGCATCTGCACGCACAGTGAGGCAAAGACTTTTGGAGGATGGCCTGGTCTCATGAAGGCCAGGAAAGAAGCCACTTCTCTCCAGGAAAAACAGGGACAGACTGATATTCTGCAAAAGTACTGGGATTGGACTGCTGAGGACTGGGGTAAAGTCATTTTCTCTGATGAATCCCATTTCAGATTGTTTGGGGTATCTGGAAAAATGCTTGTCCAGAGAAGGAAAGGTGAGCGCTACCATCAGTCCTGTGTCATGCCAACAGTAAAGCATCCTGAGACCATTCATGTGTGGGGTTGCTTCTCAGCCAAGGGAGTGGGCTCACTCACAATTTTGCCTAGAACACAGCCATGAATAAAGAATGGTACCAAAACATCCTCCAATAGCAACTTCTCCCAACCATCCAAGAACAGTTTAGTGATGAACAGTGCATTTTCCAGCATGATGGAGCACCTTGTCATAAGGCAAAAATTCCTCTTTTGTCATCCATTATCTAACCATTTGTTCCGTCAACACTCCCAAGAGACCAAATGCATTTCAGATCAATGGCCGTTCTCAATGGGACAGCATGTTTACAACCAATTAAATATACTGTTAAATTAGTCGTCTACTTTATTTGTCAGGATGGCAGACAGCTTTCACCCAGACAATTTCCTAACATAGGTTACCTCTCTGATAGGTCAGAGCTTGTCCTACATCGATCACCCTATCCACAGAAAGCAACAGGCTTTAAATCCTGAGCTCCTCCCCAGCTCTATTCTGATTGGCAGGTGTCAGACCTATGTCTTTCCTCCCCTAGATTAAGGTATTTAGAACAGATGCTCTGCTTGGCCTGTTTGCAAGGCTTCATCACAGCCACACAATGGAGCCTGATAGTTGTTAGAGATCACACAAGTGGTACATCACAAATTTTGCCATATTTCTAAAACAGATTTTCATTGGTTGGAAAACATGTGACTACCTTCAGTGAATGATTATTTTGAAGACATTTTACATTATTTAAATCCTTATTAGGATTATCCTAACATGCTAATACCTCTATTAAAAGGAATATAGTAATACAAGTAATACAATTATTATAATAATAATAATAATAATAATAATAATAATAATAATAATAATGTTTGCAGGATGAGTTTGTACTTATAGATATTTCAATAAACAATAAACTTTATTTAAAATATATATAAATAACAACACTGTTTAAAATAGGATTCTAAAAACGAATAATTTGAAAAATAACTATTATAGTAAATGTATGTAAGGCCAGCATTTATCCCACTAAATGTGTTGTATTTAATTATTATAATAAAAAGAAAATGTGAAGACACAAAACACTTAACTGCACACACATACTGCCATTGTGTAGTTACCACCCTGATCTGTATTTTAGCCCAGTGCAGCTGCTTTGCTGATTCCAATGTCCAATGGAGACTACGGTGGTAAGTAGAAGTTTTCCTTAATTACAAATAACAGCATAGAAAAAAATGTATAATACATGAAATTAATATAGTTTCAGAAAAGTTGACATCACTGTTGGATATAAATAGACCCTATAGCCTGGAAACACAGCATTTAGGCATTTTATGATGCTCAGGTAACATAACATTGTTATAATACCATAATGATGTTTTGAAGTATACAAAATGTGATTATATTTGCCCTTAGATTGCATAGATTGTAGCAGGCATTAAGACAACAGGCAGTGTGCAGCTGGTCATAGATAGATAAGCACTACCGCTCTATGTAATGACAGCTTTATCTAAAGCTATAGAACAGATAGCATGATAGACAATGGTATATATACTTGAGGTGTATTATTTTGTTCACTAATAGAAATTTACTTTACTTGTTCTTTCAATTTCAGGATCGTCCCACTGCCAGAGAGGTGTCAGCATGACTTTGATCTTAAACTGCAGTGGGATTACATTTTTCGACTTTACAGGAGCTAATACACTATCTCAGGTAGTCTCTCATACATTGTTTACTACACATGAATTTATATTTCTGCAGTCTTCGTGTATTTTTAAAACACCAGAAATACAGATGAAGTTCTTGTCCTTGATAAAATATAATGAAAGCATTTGTAATACTGGGCCTTTTACATTTTTTTTCATTTTGCTACGTACTGAATGATCAGACCCTTCAGTCTTACCCATTAGAGAGGATTATTGTAGGAGAAAGGGGGAGCAAGGGCCATTAGTCTAGGTGGCCGGACCGGCGCTATCATTAAGCAAAGCAAAGGCAGCTGCCTAGGACGCAACTGGTTAGGGAGTCACTAAAGCACTGGATGACATAATGTCACTTATTCAGTTTTTTATTGCCCTTATGGTGCCCCAGGACTGAGCGATGGCCGCTGAAATAAAGGAAATGCAGTCAATGACTTCTTACAGCAGTTGGCTTTTGCTCCTCCGTGTCAGTGTTACGCTAAGTGTGGCGCTTGGCTATAATCACAGACAATGGCCATGGTCCATATTTAACAAGAAGCGAATCCGAAGAAACGTCTCTTGTTGCAGTGAGAGATTGTGCAAAAATACAGCATATATTTGCATTTATGTTCCTTGAATCAGGCCCAGTGTCTCACCTAATAAGCATGTCTGTCACATGGAGGTCCTGGGCAGAAGTTAGACACTTCAGATAGCACTACTGAACCTTTTCTCTCTTGGCAACTATAATAAGTAGAGTGTGTCGGCAAGTACTTCTGGTACTTTTGGTAGTCATCATTCCTGCATGGGCAACTTGGCCCTAATAAAAGCTGCTTGGGCAGCTTGGCCCATCCTCTGTCCGATTGACTGTTATTAGTTGCTCATAAGTCAAAACCATGAATTGGGAGCGTTGGTCTGGGTGCCATATAGATACTGGGTGCCCAGATATTAATTTGGAAAAACCTTGTTTCAGGTAACCATGCTTATGTACAAACTCTAAATTATTTGGTTCTAATCTGCTTCTATACATGTACATAAGGTTTCTTTTTCATTTGTTTTATTAAGCACATTTTTTTTTAACTTATAAAGATTTTTATTATATTTATAAAATAAAGCAAAGACAAACTTAACAATGTATTGTGGTTACAGTCAATGATATCAAATATACATCCATTTACATTGTTAACATATAACAAGACATTATACAGAAGAAAAAACATAATCCAGAAATAGATGGGGTGGGGAGGGTAAGGGAGCAAGGGGGAAGGGAAGGGAGGAGACATGTTTAGAGGTAATCAACATTCCAAAATTTCAGAATGACACATTTAGAGATATTATTAAGCACATTTTATACATATCCCATAGCTCACATAGCATAGAGATGAAATGTAGTCATTGTATGCCATTCTCATTAAGTTTAATCTATAACAGAATATATTATTTGTACAGATCACATGGCATCTTAAGTCAATAACATTTCAGTTTTATGTTCGGAATAGTCCATCATCGAACATGTACTAAACAGTTTTTATGTACAAGGTTAAATATTATACACATGTTAAACCTCCATGATATAGAGCAATACAGGAAGTTCTCCAATCATCATTGATCACTGCATTCTAATTGACTGAATCACATGTTTATCTCCTGTAGAGCATGGGAGACTGTAATATAGTCTTCCAACCATCTTCCTTTATCATGGGACAAACCACTGAATGTTGTAGAATATACAAATTTAGGTTAAAATTTCACATCATATTCACTCACCTTGCCACAGAAAGTGGAAGCTCATACCATACCTGATATGTTAATTGTACTAAACATTGGTGGGTGGTAGTATTATGCTAATTGCCAGAAACATGAATGTTGCTACAATTTGCAATGGGTGATGACAAATGGACATAAACATAGATGTCTGCCAGTGAACTGAGGCTGCAGTTAATGATTGGTTTGAGTCTTGTAAGAATAAAACCATATCATCAGCGTATATTTCAAGAAGCTCTGTAATAGCTGTGATTGTTAGATCTCTAATCCTATTGGAATCCAGAATCCTAAGGACCAAGGCCTCATGGACAGTATGAAAAAGGAAGGTGACAGGCAAACCTGGTGGGTACACCGCTGAATTGTGACTGATGATGACTGTATCCCATTGGCCAACAATTAATGCAATGGAGTTAGCATTCAGCATTTAGACCCAACAGGTGTAAATTGTGTCGAAACCAAATTTGGTCATATACTTACATAAAACGTTCCATTGGTGTCAAATACCACAGTCGAAATGAGCAAAACAATAGCTCAGTCTGCAGTGTTAGAGCCGGCATCTAGCCCAGCTCCTCATCTTGTCCCTCTACACTGGCATCTTCCCTTTGTCCCTTAAAATGCTCTTCCTTCTCCCACCTTGTGGGAGTCCTTGTATCATGCGTCTGGCATGTTGTATACAACACTTGTTTGTTATATACCTTAGTTATTATGTACAGTACTAGGCACAATTCCTGCATTTCTGCTAATTGAATGTCCTGCATTTTGCATGTTGGTCCTAAACACCTTTTTAATATGATCTACTTCCCCACTGTACAGCACTGCAGATATTTGTGGTGCTTTATAAATAAATGATAGTAATAATAGTAATGTTATTAGGATGCGTTATCAGCATATTCTTACAGATATATTATACAGGTTGTCTTGGATATAAGAGGACACGGAACCAATGTGATATTCTCAGGCTGCAGTGGTACGTAACATCCATTACATAATGGCAGAATGTGGTCATCGGTCTTATGTGATGCCGGCTGTGTTTCTCTTGTAGCCTCCCTGATTAAAGCTCTTCTTTATTGTGACTCTGGCGCTAAACATCAGCATTTCTTCAGCAATGTAAAAACTGCTCTCAATGCCATAAAGCCAACAAAGGTGAGTCTATTTTATTCTGTTTGAGCTTACACCACTTTAATGTTGTGTCAACATATACATGTGTATCTAGATTGTATTACTGCACTGGCTTTTATTTTACTTTAAAATACACTTTTAGCAGTTTCTGTTTATACCAACATACTGCCACTCTCTGTTACTGGCAAAGATATCAGTTCCATTTTATGAATTCCTCTTTACAATGCCATCCTCTTCATGATGTCCAAAAGGGGATATCCCCGTTTAATGAACATTGGACTGTGTAAGACACAATATGCTACTAAGCCTCCCACTGGATCCGAGTACTACTAAGCAACTTGATCACTTTTTAATTTAGTGCTACGAAAGATATAATTTGTATTTATGTACAAGTGAACAACTAGTTTACAGGACTGTATATATACTTGTCAACTTTGGAGATCTCCAAAGCAGCAGTATCTTGCGGGTGTGGTCATGCGAATTGTCCTGGCCCTCTGACAAACTGTACCAATTCTGGCCTATCACAGTAGGGGGCGGGGCCAGGAGGACACAATTAGCCCCACCCCCACCCACTTCACTAGCAAAGTGGGCTGGATGCGGGAGGTTGCCCAGCTCTCAAACATTTGTGAGTTTCCTGGACATTTCAGGAGAGTAGACAACTATGCTGTGTGTGTGTGTGTGTGTGTATATATATATATGTTGCCCTAGGCCATTCTGATTGAATGTTCTCAATATTAGCAATCCCACATGCTTATACCCTTCTGTCCAGCAAATCCTCTGCTATTCTTTATACAGCTTTTAGCGCCATGGGATACAGATAAACTTCTATGCTCATTTGCCAGCTTCCAGTTCTAGATTTGTAAAAAATAAAAATTAAAAAAAAAGTTTAAACATTTTCTTTGTGTGCATAGAGAAAAAATGTTATTAAGAAAAAAAAAGGAAAAATGCTGTATTTCTGTATTTTACTAATGAGGCATTTTTTCCCTGAGTTGACCTCTGGCTGTCACATTCCTGAGGCTGTGATAGGGAAAGGAGGACAGAGACAGTACTTGTATTGTTGCTGTCTTTGGTAGTTAGGATACAGAGGAAGCTACGACGGAGGCTCCCAGGGAGGGCTATTGCCGGTGACAGTGAGAAGCCATGAATCTGGCAAAAACTTCCATTTTCCTCTGATTTAGGGCTTTTCTCCCCTTGATAAATACAGCCCAGAATTTTAAATTACTTTTAATGACATTGGTCCTTACAGATTTCACCTCAATGCAATGGACATTTTTCTTTTTTCTTTTTGTCACCTGCTGTAGCAAATTTGAAAAAGTAATGGCTCAGTCACACAATTGTGGGAAAATGGGTAAAAACGCATGATAACTGGGTAAAACGCATAATAACTGGGTAAAACGCATGATAACTGGGTAAAACGCATGATAACTGTGTAAAACGCATGATAACTGTGTAAAACGCATGATAACTGGGTAAAACGCATAATAACTGGGTAAAGACACATGATAACTGGGTAAAGACACATGATAACTGCTGCACGCTTGAGAATCGTTACAGTGATGCTTTTATTAATGCATTTTCCATGTATCTTTGATGCAATACAAACTATTGTACACATTAACAGATGAGAAATAGGATGCGCCATGTTCTAAAATGTTATACTTTGTGTTAAAATGTTAGTACACTAAGAATAGATAAGAGCTCAGAAGAAACCATTGATCCTAATTATTAATTGGGCAGCATGGTGGCTTAGTGGTTAGCACTTCTGTCTTAACGCATTGGGGTCATGAGTTCAATTCCCGACCAGGGCCTTATCTGTGTGGAGTTTGTATGTTCTCCCCGTGTTTGCGTGGGTTTCCTCCAGGTGCTCCGGTTTCTTCCCACACTCGAAAAACATACTAGTAGGTTAATTGGCTGCTAACAAATTGACCCTAGTCTGTGTGTGTGTGTCTATATTAGGGTATTTAGACTGTAAGCTCCAATAGGGCAGGGACTGATGTGAGTGAGTTCTCTGTGCAGCGCTGCGGAATTAGTGGCGCTATATAAATAAATGATGATGATGATTAATACAATTTTCAGGCTTTAGTGGCAGAATAAAGCATAGGTGTGAATGAGCCCTATAAGGACATTCATTTATGCTATTTAATGACCACTGTATGTGACAGTGAATGCCAGTATCGCAGTTCTGTACTGTGTACCATTCAATGGCTAACTGTGGTACTGATTATAATATTATTTAATTATATCAATTGTTGTGTTTTCTTATTTCAGTGCGGTGGATCAAGTTTGGACGCTCTCGACTCATCAGATGTGTAGAAGCACTAGATAGCGCTACTGGTATAAGTGAAAATATTTCTTATTTTTGTGACTGACAACAAAAATTGTATATAAATTAATATTTTTTTTTTAGTCAAGAAATTCCATACCTATTGCAAGTGTTCTATGTCCTAGGTCTTCAAGTTCAGATATTTCCAATTGTACATTTTGATAATATGCTGAGCAGTGGTGGAAGTGGGGGTGTATACGGTGATATGTCATACCGCCACTTGTCCTACTGACTTCATTGTAACAATATCACATTCCATTCACTGGCATCTGCCCCCCGGGCCGGTCCCGTAGTGGGCTACCTTGGGCTGGGTCACTGGGCCACCTGCATATTTTTTCCTAATAGGCTGCTGATTTGAGTCTTACCCCCCCAGGCTAATATTTGCCAGTCCTCCCCTGCACATATAAAACAGAATCTGGGGTCTGATTCATTAAGGATCTTAACTTAAGAAACTTCTTATTTAAGTCTCCTGGACAAAACCATGTTACAATGCAAGGGGTGCAAATTAGTATTCTGTTTTGCACATAAGTTAAATACTGACTGTTTTTTCATGTAGCACACAAATACTTGATAGCTTATTTGTACACTGAAATTTAAAGTTGATATTTGTGTAGAGCTCCATCTAGTGGCATCAATAAACTATTGCACATACCACTTGCTGTGTTTTGTGTTGTCTTCCAGCAACGCTCTAATACTATTTTCTGATTAATTTGTTTTTATTAACATTTTTGTGACAGATATTATGTTGGAATTATGTTGGGCAGGATAACAGTCATACATTCCCCATGCTCCTACCAATGATCGCTTACACACAATAAATAACCCCGATATACGAACAAAGTGGGGGAGTTTTTTTAAGTCTAATGCAAAGCAAAATAGCGGCATTATATAAAGCAACTAATCAGACATTTGCTTTCATCTTTTAAACTGCAAAGATATATAGTATAGATAGAGAAGAGCAGAGTGCCTAGGACAGATCCTTGTGCTGCAGCTCACAGAGGAAGCAGAGTCCAGTTGATTTAGAGAAATGAATACTGAAGGAGAGGTTTGATAAGTAGGATGAGAAGCAGACTAGGAGAGTGACCTGAAGACAGAGGGAAGGCAGTGTTTGTATGATAACTGAGTGATCCACAGCGTCAAATGCAGAAAAGAGGTCTAGGAGAATTAAAAATAACTAAAAGTGGAAAGATAGCAGTGGAAAGGTAGAGATGGCAGATGTTAGTTAGGGCTGAGGATTAGCATAGGAAACACCGATTGACTAGTTTGTGGGGGCACAGACATGAGGGTGTATGAACGAATTGAACAGATAGCTGCTCAGGGCTGAACATACCATTAAATATACTATGGCAACGACTCCTTTTTTCTTTGCGTTAGTTTTCAAAACTGTTCCCCAATATTTAAGTAAAAGGAAGCCCATATACAGTAAGCGTGCCTCTAACCACTTCTGTTTAAGATGGTCTGTAATAAAAGGTGTGTTACTCTATACCAGTGTTCCCAAAACCAGTCCTCAGGACCCCCAACAGTGCAGGTTTTTCAGGTGATAAGTGAAATAATTATACCACCTGTGGACCTGTTACAATGTGTCAGTCAGTAATGAATACACCTGTGCTCCAGCAAGGAGATATGGAAAACATGTACTGTTAGGAGTACCTGAAGGTGGGTTTGTGAAACACTGCTCTAGACCATTAAGGTGCTGGGCCTTTTTCTATTCCCCTTGAGGCTGGTATCCGTCAGTGTTCTGAAGCCCAAGTACAGACATGTAGCAGTCAATAGGAAATGATTATTTCCTGTCACACTGAAGTGTCTTAGCTCCAGCAACACTGCATGAAACATGTTTAAATCTGAGGTTCTTTCATGTGTCAGGGAAACTGTGTTTTCCATGGAATGTTGTGTGTTACTGTATCATGGGCTTAAGGGATGATCCTAACTTTACAGTGAAAAAGTAATCCTCATACTCTTGCTCCAACAGCTCAATTACTGACTCACCCGGGACCTCCTCCGCTGTGCTGATGGGGTCTGCTTCAAAAGTTATCAAGCTGGAACCATTTCATCAGCAACCTGAAGTGGTAATGATGGCGAAGGCATCAGGGCTTATAGAGGACTTGGCTTACTGCCTACTTTTGTACCCTTTTGCAGAGGCCCAATATAACCATTGATCTGAAAGGAAATAGAATTGGGGGTCCCAGAGGAGGTAACCATGCAGTTCAGGTAGCGGTAGCACTGAGATTGGGGTTAGTTTCTGAAATTAGCAATATAAAGTAATTATCCTTAAAGCTGATAAGATACAGTCTTTAGGTATTTTATAGAAGACAACTTTTGATCCATCCATTATTTACTTGATGTTAATTTTTCTGTATTTATATATACATAATTATATACATTATTATATACATTTATATATCTGGGAATGCATAATTGAATAAAATCCACATATGCTGTTCAGTGTGACCTTAAACATTGGTTAACAGGCTCAGTTTTGATCATCATCATCATCCTATATTTATATAGCGCCACTAATTCCACAGCGCTGTACAGAGAACTCACTCACATCAGTCCCTGCCCCATTGGAGCTTACAGTCTAAATTCCCTAACATACACATACACAGACCATGACCACATTGCTCAGCTCTGCGGGCAGTTTTGTATGATGTCCCTTGCTTTCCATAACGAAAAGAGGGCCTTCACAGAGTTGGTCTCAAATTATATTCCTGTATTGAACAAAAGGCGATGTTTGTTTTATCGTCCCACTTTATAGTGCTGCAGAACATGCACTTACAACACAGAAAATAACATAAAGAAAATAATAGAGTGTAGTTCATGCTTACAGCCAGAAGATGTCACTGTCGCTGTGTCGGTCCACTGTGAGCTACAGTATGAGATAAAATGATGACGCTACTTGAAAATCAAGACCATGCACTCTACCGACTGCTGGAATTTCAGAAATAGATAATAATCAGAACAATACAAATAAATTGGTCATTATTATATATTTGCATAAATTAATCATTTTTGGAACTCCATAGATCTCTTATTTGTGCTTAGAATTCAATTATTTTCCATAATTCTTATTAAAGGACGACTGTGGCAGCATAAAAAGATAAAAGTATTACAGCATACTGAACAAACAAAGGGCTTGTAAATAAAAATAAAAGTGTGGATTAACTAAGATTCGGCGTTGTATTGCCTTGGGAACAATGCTGTTTAGGTGTATGTTTTGTCTTTGTCCTTTGTTTTGTTCATAATATGCCTCCAAGCAAATATTTGTGATTTGTATATATCCTGACACAAGTCTCTCCTGGGAGGATGTGCAAATGTGCTCAGATTTACAATTAGTTGTCCAGAAGGATACACCTTATGTTGTTTCAGTCTTCCTCTGTATATCCTCATCTAAGCTCAATAAATAATTTGGTTATCATCAGAAAATTACCACATTAATGTTTGTATGTCCATATGGTTAGTAGTACGGCAAATGTGTGCTAACAAAACATCTAAAATGAGACATAAATAACAAAAAAATAGCTCAACTACCCTCAGTGGGATATAGTCTACTAAAGATTTCTACATATTGCTAGAATTATTCTCAAAGCCATTTGTGCTTTTGTGTATTTACCATATGTCTCTGAAGCAATATGCATTAGGAAACATTAGATGCATGCTGTACATTAGAGAATTTAAATTTTTTTATTTGCTCAAAAAAACCAATAAAAAAACATTCAGACCTACGTTAAACTCCCTATATTGTCTTTTTTTTTTTTGCAAACATACGGGTATGTATTTAATGAGTATTTATTTTCAGGACATTATTAGGCTCAGGGCAAAAAGATAATATTAATGGACTTTATAACCTTTGTAAAACACAAGAGAAAGTTGTATTTCGGAAGAAGAGCAAACAAGATAAAAAATTAACAATCTTTCCATATCCAATGTCATACATTATGCAATTTGAGGGTTACTTACCTTTTTATGATTTGGGAAATAAAACTTGGAGCTTGTTAGGACGTTTTTTGAACTTGACCTAGATGAACTGTTTGGATTATGGTTAAAACGTTACATCACATTCCGTTATGACCAAGGACATCTCAGCGTCTCTTTTCTCACGTATCTTAAAAACAGAAGTCTTATGCCCTTCTAAGAGACAGTAGGGCTGAGCTATGAGTTATATAGAGTCTCATCTATCCATACTGCATTATTTATTATTATTAGCTTTTATATATAAGACATCACAGAAGGCCTGCAGTGCCGTACTTAACATATGCAGAAAGCACGTAACAAATACATGCCAACTCTCCCGGAAAGTCCGGGAGACTCCCGAAATTCGGGTCAGTCTCCCGGGCTCCCGGGAGAGTTGGGCATTTCTCCCGCATCCCAAT
Source organism: Mixophyes fleayi (assembly GCF_038048845.1). Classification (NCBI taxonomy): domain Eukaryota; kingdom Metazoa; phylum Chordata; class Amphibia; order Anura; family Limnodynastidae; genus Mixophyes; species Mixophyes fleayi. Next base: position 244,181,577 of record NC_134406.1, read on the forward strand.
TTCACCGAGAATCGCGTCATATGACGCGATTCTCGGGGAACCACGCCATTTTGGAGGGCGGGAGGGGGCAGGACAAGGCCAATCGCGTCATTTTGGCCCCGCCCCCGCGACGTGAATTACGGTTTTCTCGGGGGGCGGGGCCAAAATGACGCGATTGGCCTCGTCCCTCCCCCTCCCCTCTCCAGTCACGCCCCCTCTCCTGGAAACAAGTTTCCGGGAGTTGGTAAGTATGACATAACATAACAAATTACATGATACACGAAGAGCACAATACAAAGACCAGGCATATTGAATAAACAAACATACAGATAAAACGAAAAAGCAGATCAAATTATTTATGGGGCAGTGAGTGAGAGTGATGGTAGTAACCAGGGTGAAGTAGGGCTGAGCTTAAGAAAACAGAGCTAGGGAAGCAGGCCAAGAGGTACAGAGGGTGATGGAATAAGGAGAACACAGTGTAAAAAGGTAGCTGTTTTGACACTCAAGCGGGTGCTGTTTCTCTGAGAGTCTGCTATTGCTCTTTGATATCAGGAGGGTCTAATGGTATGGGCAAATATACTATTAATGTTAATATTGTAATGACCATTTCATTGTCACTCACAAAGGGTAGGTTCAAGTTTAAATTTCACTGTCTGCTCTATTTACTCTGGTAACCACAGTATAATACAGGGAACAATGCATATCATATCAAGTAAGGATTTCCACAAAGTCTTATTTAAGATAATATGTATTTTTATTGAAAATAGCTATTTTCAGTAACAGTCTTTACACATATAATAACACAGTGTACAAAGCATAATATATTATATTACATAAAATACAATGCATTGCCTGCTTCAGCTGTTCTATCTATGTGTAAATGTGATTTTCTTATCTAGGTTACTAAGTTAACATGGTGGTATTATATGTCTGTACGTACGTATGTATATCAGATTTCAGTGTGTGTGTGTGTACGTGTGTGCGCAGTGTCAGACTAGGGCATGAAGGGCACACAGGGGGAATACAATGGTAGGGGCCCACCAGAGGGGGTGTGGCCAGCCACTAGAGAGGCATCACCAAACCACTAGAGGGGGTGTGGTAAACCCACAAAGGACAGCTAGCACCATAGTGTAGTATATAGAGAATGCAGTGTGTATATAAAGAGTACACAGTCTTGACCTACCCCTTAGATTGGGCAAAACAGTCACCAAAAATCGGGATTGTCCCACTAGATTCAGAACATTTGACAGACTGTCCTGCTCTCTCCTACCTGTTCATGTCACTTTCACCACCTGTGGCTGTTGGTTTCTTTAGTTGCGACTTGTCTGGATCCCAGAATGTTGGGGGCCCTATTTGAAAAAAAAATGGGCACATTTAGAAAATTCCAATGAACCCCGGTGTTAAATCAATAGCACCCACGATTAATAATTAGGTCTTCCATCAGCCCCAAAATAAATAATAAATAATAGAATTCCCATTTAATAAATAGATCTATATCCCTCCAACCAACCCCAACATTAAAGTAACAATATTCCCATTTAATAAATAAACCTATTTCCCTCCCTCCAAACAGCCCCAGCATTTATGTATAATAAATATACCTATTTGCTGCAACCATCACTGCCATTAAATGATTAATATTCACATTTAATAAAGAGACCTCATGCTCCCCAAACTCAGCCCCACATTCAATTAATAGCCCCCAAACCACCCCATCTTAAATTAATAGTCCCCACTATAAAATTAAAATGCCCCACCATCACCCCACAAACAAAAGAGCACCCATTAATTAGCCACCACCTACCTCACACACATTACATTGCCACAAGCCCCTTGTGCCATCACATACACACACACTACATTGCCACAAGCCCCCTGTGCCATTACATACACACACTACATTGCCACAAGCCCTCTGAGCCATCACACACACATACCACATTGCCACAAGCAGGGCCGCCATCAGAAATCGTGGGGCCCAGTACAAATGAAGCAGGCAGGGCCCTCCGATGACCCCCACTGAACCAGGGCCATCTTTCCAACTGCGCACGATGGGCAGGTGCCCAGGGGCCCAGCGCAAAAGGGGGCCCATGGAAATGAAAAAAAAATACTGAACTTAATCAGCTAAGTTCAGGTAAGTTAAGGGGGCCCATAATATATATATATATATATATACAAGTTAACCCGTGCATGATACTCATGCATTCTAGTCAAATCAAGCTACTTAAGGTGTTAAAAAGGTTCTTGTCATGCATTTGGGGCTAGGCCAGGCCTCCTCGGGGAAAGAGCGTTACTTCCCGACGTAAGCGCCCTTTTTTAACGTGATTTTGTCCACATGTCACCACCTCATCATTTTTCTCCATCACCTCATCCTTCATCTTTATCGCCACATCTATCCAGATGTCTATCCAGACACAGGGATCTCTCTCAGCGGTCCTGAGTATCACACTCCTCTCACTCTGTCACCCCCGGCAACCACCAACCACTCCCCACTGTCACCCCCGGCAACCACCAACCACTCCCAACTGTCACTTCTCCTTCAAGAAATATATATATATTTTTTTAAAATCTTTATAAACACTTTTAACAATCAACAAATTAAATTAACAAATTAAGTATACCAAATTTCAGCCCTTTCTGAGTTTTTTTCCCACACACACTAAGAATTTAGTAGGTCAGTGTATAACTCCGCCCAGCAGGTGATGCTGCAGCAAATTTTAGCCCTTTCTACGTTTTTTTTCCACACACACTAAGAATTTAGTAGGTCAGTGTATAACTTCGCCCAGCAGGTGGCGCTGCAGTTTGTTTTTTTTTCCACACACAGACACACGCCACTAGTCTTTTATATAGTAGATATATACACACACACACACACACACACACACACACACACACACACACACACCAAATATTGGCATTGTCCCTACTAGAATCACAACATTTCACAGACTCTCCTGCTCTCTCCTACCTGTTCTTCTCACTTTCCCCACCTGTGGCTGCAGGTGTCTTTAGTTGCGGCTTGTCTGGATCCTGGAATGTTGGGGGCCCTATTTGAAAAACAAAATGGGTACATTTAGAAAATTACAGCCAGCCCCAGCGTTAAATCAATAGCACCCACGATTAATAATTAGGCCTTCCTCTAACCCCAACATTAAAATAACAGTATTCACATTTAATAAATAAACCTATTTCCCTCCCTACAAACAGCCCCAACAATAAATTAATAGTATTTACATTTCAGAAATATACCTATCACTGACATTAAATAAATCATAGTCACATTTCATAGAGTGACCTCATTCTCCCCCACATTCAGTAGCCCGAAAACCACCCCATCTTAAAGTAATAGTCTGCACTATAAAATTGCCCAACCATTACCCCACAAACAAACTTGCACCCATTAATTAGCCACCACCTACCTCACACTACATTGCCACAAGAACCCTGTACCATTACACACACATTACTGTGCCCCTTCATCACCATGTTTTGCCCCTTATGATCACACTGTGCCCTCCATGCTGCTTTTCCCCCTTCACCTGGACCCCCATTATCAAACTGTGCCTTCCTGCCCCCCTCTCCATCACTCGGTGACTTTCTGCTGCACTCCCTTTTTTCCTCATACTGTGCCTCTCCCCCCCCACTTTTTCTTCATACTGTCTGTGCCTCTCCCCCCACTTTTTCCTCATACTGTCTGTTCCTCTCCCCCATTTTTCTTCATACTGTCTGTGCCTCTCACCCCCTTTTTCTTCATACTGTCTGTGCCTCTCACCCCCCTTTTTCCTCATACTGTCTGTCCCTCTCCAACCATTTTTCTTCATACTGTCTGTGCCTCTCACCCCATTTGTCTTCATACTGTCTGTGCCTCTCACCCCCTTTTCTCATACTGTCTGTGCCTCTCACCCCCCTTTTTCCTCATACTGTCTGTGCCTCTCATCCCCCTTTTTCCTCATACTGTCTGTGCCTCTCACCCCCCTTTTTCCTCACTGTCTGTGCCTCTCACCCCTCTTTTTCCTCACTGTCTGTGCCTCTCACCCCCCTTTTTCCTCATACTGTCTGTGCCTCTCACCCCCGTTTTTCCTCATACTGTCTGTGCATCTCATCCCCCTTTTTCCTCATACTGTCTGTGCCTCTCACCCCCCTTTTTCCTCATACTGTCTGTGCCTCTCACCCCCCTTTTTCCTCATACTGTCTGGGCCTCTCACCCCCCTTTTTCCTCATGGTGTCTGTGCCTCTCACTCCCCTTTTTCCTCATCCTATCTGTGCCTCTCTCCCCCCCTTTTTCCTCATACTGTCTGTGCCTCTCAAACCCCTTTTTCCTCATACTGTCTGTGCCTCTCACCCCCCTTTTTCCTCATACTGTCTGTGCCTCTCACCCCCCTTTTCCTTCATACTGTCTGTGCCTCTCACCCCCCTTTTTCCTCATACTGTCTGTGCCTCTCACCCCCCTTTTTCCTCATACTGTCTGTGCCTCTCACCCCCCTTTTCCTTCATACTGTCTGTGCCTCTCACCCCCTTTTTCTTCATACTGTCTGTGCCTCTCACCCCCCTTTTCTCATACTGTCTGTGCCTCTCACCCCCCTTTTCTCATACTGTCTGTGCCTCTCACCCCCCTTTTTCCCCATACTGTCTGTGCCTCTCACCCCCCTTTTCCTTCATACTGTCTGTGCCTCTAACCCCCCTTTTCTCATACTGTCTGTGCCTCTCACCCCCCTGTTTCTTCATGGTGTCTGTGCCTCTCACCCCCCTTTTCCTTCATACTGTCTGTGCCTCTCACCCCCCTTTTCTCATACTGTCTGTGCCTCTCACCCCCCTGTTTCCTCATACTGTCTGTGCCTCTCACCCCCTTGTTTCCTCATACTGTCTGTGCCTCTCACCCCCCTTTTTCCTCATACTGTCTGTGCCTCTCAGCCCCCTTTTTCCTCATACTGTCTGTGCCTCTCACCCCCCTTTTCCTTCAAACTGTCTGTGCCTCTCACCCCCCTGTTTCCTCATACTGTCTGTGCCTCTCACCCCCCTTTTCCTTCATACTGTCTGTGCCTCTCACCCCCCTGTTTCCTCATGGTGTCTGTGCCTCTCACCCCCCTTTTCCTTCATGGTGTCTGTGCCTCTCCCCTCATTTTTCTTCATACTGTCTGTGCCTCTCACCCCCCTTTTCTCATACTGTCTGTGCCTCTCACCCCCCTGTTTCCTCATACTGTCTGTGTCTCTCATCCCCCTTTTTCCTCATGGTGTCTGTGCCTCTCACCCCCCTTTTTCCTCATACTGTCTGTGCCTCTCATTCCCCTTTTTCCTCACTGTCTGTGCCTCTCACCCCCCTTTTTTTCTCATACTGTCTGTGCCTCTCACCCCCGTTTCCTCATACTGTCTGTGCCTCTCACCCCCCTTTTTCCTCATACTGTCTGTGCCTCTCACCCCCCTTTTTCCTCACTGTCTGTGCCTCTTACTCCCCTTTTTCCCTCATACTGTCTGTGCCTCTCACCCCCGTTTCCTCATACTGTCTTACTGTCTGTGCCTCTCACCCCCCTTTTTCCTCATACTGTCTGTGCCTCTCACCCCCTTTTTCCTCATACTGTCTGTGCCTCTCACCCCCTTTTTCCTCATACTGTCTGTGCCTCTCACCCCCTTTTTCTCATGGTGTCTGTGCCTCTCACCCCCCTGTTTCCTCATCCTGTCTGTGCCTCTCTCCCCTCTTTTTTCCTCATACTGTCTGTGCCTCTCACCCCCCTTTTTCCTCATACTGTCTGTGCCTCTCACCCCCCTTTTTCCTCATACTGTCTGTGCCTCTCACCCCCCCTTTTCCTTCATACTGTATGTGCCTCTCACCCCCCTGTTTCCTCATACTGTCTGTGCCTCTCACCCCCCTTTTTCCTCATACTGTCTGTGCCTCTCACCCCCCTTTTTCCTCATACTGTCTGTGCCTCTCACCCACCTTTTTCCTCATACTGTCTGTGCCTCTCACCCACCTTTTCCTCATACTGTCTGTGCCTCTCACCCCCCTTTTTCCTCATACTGTCTGTGCCTCTCACCTTCCTTTTTCCTCATACTGTCTGTGCCTCTCATCCCCCTTTTTTCGTCATACTGTCTGTGCCTCTCACCCCCTTTTTCTTTACACTGTCTGTGCCTCTCACCCCCCTTTTCTCATACTGTCTGTGCCTCTCACCCCCCTTTTTCCTCATACTGTCTGTGCCTCTCACCCCCCTTTTTCCTCATACTGTCTGTGCCTCTCACCCCCCTTTTCCTTCATACTGTCTGTGCCTCTCACCCCCCTTTTTCCTCATACTGTCTGTGCCTCTCACCCCCCTTTTTCCTCATACTGTCTGTGCCTCTCACCCCCCCTTTTCCTTTCATATACTGTCTGTGCCTCTCACCCCCCTTTTTCTTCATACTGTCTGTGCCTCTCACCCCCCTTTTCTCATACTGTCTGTGCCTCTCACCCCCCTTTTCTCATACTGTCTGTGCCTCTCACCCCCCTTTTTCCCCATACTGTCTGTGCCTCTCACCCCCCTTTTCCTTCATACTGTCTGTGCCTCTAACCCCCCTTTTCTCATACTGTCTGTGCCTCTCACCCCCCCTGTTTCTTCATGGTGTCTGTGCCTCTCACCCCCCTTTTCCTTCATACTGTCTGTGCCTCTCACCCCCCTTTTCTCATACTGTCTGTGCCTCTCACCCCCCTGTTTCCTCATACTGTCTGTGCCTCTCACCCCCTTGTTTCCTCATACTGTCTGTGCCTCTCACCCCCCTTTTTCCTCATACTGTCTGTGCCTCTCAGCCCCCTTTTTCCTCATACTGTCTGTGCCTCTCACCCCCCTTTTCCTTCAAACTGTCTGTGCCTCTCACCCCCCTGTTTCCTCATACTGTCTGTGCCTCTCACCCCCCTTTTCCTTCATACTGTCTGTGCCTCTCACCCCCCTGTTTCCTCATGGTGTCTGTGCCTCTCACCCCCCTTTTCCTTCATGGTGTCTGTGCCTCTCCCCTCATTTTTCTTCATACTGTCTGTGCCTCTCACCCCCCTTTTCTCATACTGTCTGTGCCTCTCACCCCCGTTTCCTCATACTGTCTGTGCCTCTCACCCCCCTTTTTCCTCATACTGTCTGTGCCTCTCACCCCCCTTTTTCCTCACTGTCTGTGCCTCTTACTCCCCTTTTTCCCTCATACTGTCTGTGCCTCTCACCCCCGTTTCCTCATACTGTCTTACTGTCTGTGCCTCTCACCCCCCTTTTTCCTCATACTGTCTGTGCTTCTCACCCCCTTTTTCCTCATACTGTCTGTGCCTCTCACCCCCTTTTTCCTCATACTGTCTGTGCCTCTCACCCCCTTTTTCTCATGGTGTCTGTGCCTCTCACCCCCCTGTTTCCTCATCCTGTCTGTGCCTCTCTCCCCTCTTTTTTCCTCATACTGTCTGTGCCTCTCACCCCCCTTTTTCCTCATACTGTCTGTGCCTCTCACCCCCCTTTTTCCTCATACTGTCTGTGCCTCTCACCCCCCTTTTCCTTCATACTGTATGTGCCTCTCACCCCCCTGTTTCCTCATACTGTCTGTGCCTCTCACCCCCCTTTTTCCTCATACTGTCTGTGCCTCTCACCCCCCTTTTTCCTCATACTGTCTGTGCCTCTCACCCACCTTTTTCCTCATACTGTCTGTGCCTCTCACCCACCTTTTTCCTCATACTGACTGTGCCTCTCACCCCCCTTTTTCCTCATACTGTCTGTGCCTCTCACCTTCCTTTTTCCTCATACTGTCTGTGCCTCTCATCCCCCTTTTTTCGTCATACTGTCTGTGCCTCTCACCCCCTTTTTCTTTACACTGTCTGTGCCTCTCACCCCCCTTTTCTCATACTGTCTGTGCCTCTCACCCCCCTTTTTCCTCATACTGTCTGTGCCTCTCACCCCCCTTTTTCTTCATACTGTCTGTGCCTCTCCCCCCATTTTTCTTCATACTGTCTGTGCCTCTCTCCCCCCTTTTTCCTCATGGTGTCTGTGCTTCTCACCCCCCTTTTTCTTCATACTGTCTGTGCCTCTCACCCCCCTTTTTCCTTATACTGTCTGTGCCTCTCCCCCCCTTTTTCCTCATACTGTCTGTGCCTCTCACCCCCCTTTTTCCTCATGGTGTCTGTGCCTCTCATCCCCCTTTTTCGTCATACTGTCTGTGCCTCTCACCCCCTTTTTCTTCACACTGTCTGTGCCTCTCACCCCCCTTTTCTCATACTGTCTGTGA